>NW_020884913.1:5733363-5740850 GCF_003945725.1 Corapipo altera
CCGCCGCAGCTCTCGCGAGAGCCGCCCTGTCAGCGCCCTCCGCGCCGCCCGCGCCTGCGCGCCCCCGCCCCGCGCCTGCGCGTGCCGGGCTGCCCCGCCCCAGCCGCGGGAGTCACCGGGAACGCCCGGGAATTACGGGAGCGCTGGAGGAGCCGGCGCGGAGGGGAGAGGAGCGATGGCAGAGCTGAGCAGCGCGGGCCGGGCAGTAGAGCTGAAAAGAGGTGGTAGCCAGGCGGGGGCCGGGCTGTCCTCCCAGGCAGCCAGCGGCAGGACGGAAGGACACAGGGTTAAGCTGCGGCTGGGGAGGGTTGGGTTGGACACGAGGAGGAATCTCTTCACAGGAGCGGTTCCACAGTGGAAGGGGCTGCCCAGGATGGTGGGGGAGTCCTCGTCCCTGGACGTGGCGCTCGGTGCCGTGGTCTGTATGGCAAAGTGGTGTTGGGTCACAGGTTGGACTCGATGGTCTCAGAGGTCTTTTCCAACCTAACTGATTCTGTGATTCTGCTGTCGAAGCTCTGTTAACACCCCGGGGAGAAGGCCACGAGCACAGGTTTCCAGGGGTGAAACCACCCCAGCTTTGTGCGAAATATTTGCCCAGTTTATCAGTGTCTCCACTTTTCTGTCAGACAGGGAACGTACCACGCCACGGAGCCAGCAAGGACAAAGCAGTTTAGAAGCTCCTGTAACTACCAGGGCAAACTCCCATTCCAGCAACACAGCCGAGCTTGTCCAGCTGGCACTGAAGGGTGTGGAGCTGCTCCCCAAGCTCAGAGCAAACAACACACCCCGTAGAGCCATTATTTGACACCTGCCACCCCTCACGAGCAGTGATTACGGTGCCCGTGCTGCAGGAATAAACACTGGGATCACACACTGCAATTACAAGGTGCACAGAGGGCAAAATTCACATTGCACAGGTGACTAATGCCAGGGTTTGCCTGGGTGACCCTCCTGACATACTTTTGGCTTGAAAACACTCTAATTACAACATACAGTAAAGCAGTGTCTCAGGTAAACATCAGGCCTCGATCCCTAGATAAAGCCACTGAATAAAAAAGCTTTCCTGTGGCTCTAGAGACCAAAGGCAGTTACATCCACACCAAGACTAAAGTAAGATCAGAAAATATACCACAACCTCATGCAATTTGGCTTACAAACCATGTTCTGCAAACATTCCCCGCTAACATTGCCATTCTAAATGCTTAAGCAGCTTGGGAAAGATTCCTGGGATTAAATGTATGGTTTAAACCCTTAGCAAGACCATTTTCTCACCCTCATAGCACTGTACTTACAGGGTTTAACTTATTCCCAGATTTGGTTATTGGGGGAAGTGTGAATTCTCCCAATACTTCATTCAAAAATTGGAAAGGGTGGAGAAAAGGAGCTTTAGGAGTTGAGGATGTTACAAATGTTTCAGACATTCTTTCTGAGAACACAGAAAGGTGACAAAAAGACTGATGAAATCCGAGCTAGATTCCAAGATCCCTCAAGTCCCCGGTACTTGTTCCTAGAACAGCCCTACAGAATCTCTGGTTTCATGTATGACCTCAAAATGGGGATTCAGAAGTCCTCAGTAAGCCTTCTGAGACGTTATTTAACTTACAGACAAGTTAGAGGAGCTACTTTTAGCTGGAGTTGCAAAGCCAGCTATGGCCAACAGCTGCCAGCTGAATGACAGCTACTTTATGGGGCTGCAGCTGCCCGACTGTGAAAGGGCAGTCCTAGAAAATCAAACAAGCAACAAATTTCAGAGATAGCAGAGATCAGATTGTTGCAGAAAGATACTCCTGACTGAGGAGCTGCTGAGATCTACTTGCTTGTAAACCATGTAGATCGTTCTCCTGGCTTGCAAACAATGCTTTAGAAAAATACACAACTTACTGTGCAGCTTTACTACAGCAAAAGCCAAAATCCTGACATAGCTGAGAGCAAGGTGAAAAAGGCAACAGAGACATTGTTTTGCTAAAGGATCAATTTCAAATGGGTTTTTTTTTTGTAGTCTAAGAATAGCTTGAATTTTCTATGACAGCTCGTGGTGATAAAATATAATCCAAGATTAGCTCTGAGTATTTTAAGAAAGTAAGAAATATCTTGGTGTCTGACATTTCTTTTGCATACCTTTTTAAACTTCTCAGAGCACTCTGGGGAAATAAATGTATGGGGTTTGCTATCAAATAGATCAGAGGAATATTTGTTAAAATGTGGTGAGCAGCCACTCAAGGTTTAAAATTGCTGCTTGGAATATTCATGTTAATACCATGTTGTTCTCAGAGATGAGGATCTGTGATCACCACAAACTACGATACACTACTGACAATTTAAGGAACTTCGTGTTGCAATGTTTTTTTTTTAACAGCATCTGGCACAATAATTGTAATAAAATACATGGCTAATGTGCACCTTTCTTCCTCTGACGCATTTCCTGCTCTCAAAGAACTGTAGTGACTTTTTTTTTAAGGCAAACCCCTGCCTGGCTCAGCACCTCTGAAGATGCTCAAACTTTCACGTTGTGATTCTGCACGGTACTGCTTCAGTTCAGACACCACAACACCCTGTGTGTTGTGTAGAAGTTGTATCTAAACAGCCTGGACACGAACCAGGACACAAAGCTTCCTCCCATGGAAAACAAGTCAGACAATCAGCCATGGGCAATGTAGGAGAGATGTAGACAGGCCCTGAACAATTTTCCTCCAAGCTGAAGATTTACTGCCACCAGGCTGTTCTGGCAGCTGTGCAGGGACTGCCTGGCTCTGCACCTCTGTCTGGATGTGGGGAACACGGTGGGTGTGGCAAATGGGGGAATGCCAGGAATGCAGGCACAGCAAGGAGGGGATGGGGCTGTTGATATTTGTTGTATGAGCATTATCTTCTTGCCTTGTTCTTCTCGTATCAACCCATGCTGGCCTCAGTGTAATAACCAAATCATGGACATTATCCATATAATCCAAAAGTATTCCTTTTACTAGATATTTGGGTCTGTCTTGGAGTGGAAGTTGCTTCACCAAACATGCCTGATGCAACCAAAGAGCAACAAATATGACCTGCCCTAGGAAGATGCTAAACACCTTGGAAAAAACCTAACACTGGTGTTCTTGAATCAGGCCACATGGAACAGGTGCCACTTACAGAATGGGCAACAAATTCACTTCCTTTGTCACTGTGTATTAAAATGGGCACCAAGCAAGCTTTTTGGGGAGTCTACAAGACTTCACTGGTATTACTGGAGTTTCTCTAAAACCTTAATTCAAGATCTAGGTTTCTGATCTATAGGATTTCCCCACATGTCCATATTTGGAACACTGTGTGACAGGACTAATTAGGGAATCAGACAGCAAAGCTAAGGAAAAAAACCTGTCCAAATGTGTTTTCTATGTCTGTTCTTGAGAGAACAGGATTGTGAAGGGATGGGGTAACTATTTTGTTGTATATTGGCTATTTATTTCATTTTGATTTGCAGCTTTGTGTTGGCACTACAAGCAACAATATCAAAGGGGTAGATGTATAATAACAGATAACAGATTTATACACATAAAACATACAAATATCCATATTCTTCAAACAGGGAGACAGAGGCATAGAGGGCTTGCCCAAAGCCATACAATAACTAATCACATGGCATTGGAAGAGAATTAATAGTTTTTAACTTCTGAGCCTTGCTGTAACCATCAGCCAGCTGAAACCCTCCCAGTGCTCTGCCCTGACTTCTCACACACATGAACTGTTATCACAACTGTCTCTGTGAATCTGCCCCAGTGCAGTAAATGAGTGTTGGGTGCTTGTGACCCAGACAGAACAGCTGATCTGCCAAAGCAGCCTCACAGTTTTACTCATTACAGATCTCAGGAGCACTTGTGAAGCAGCTTAATCACCATGTGACAAACAGGGGCTGTTCTGGCTTTTGTAGACCAGGAGACAAGAAACTTAACTTAGCCTGAAAACTAGCAGAACAAAGGTCCAAACCAAACCCACCCAGGAGTCTTACATTAAAGCTCAGTAATAAAAGCAGATTCCCTTCCATGCCACGTGTGTTTCTATGGACACAAAGAAAAGACAAGATTATTACAAAAATGACTATGTAGGAAAAGCTGCTCTACCTGGGACCTGCAACAGCCATTAAGAAATGAAACAATAAAATCACTTGGCTGGGGTCACCCAGAGCTGCTTAAGCTCTGAAGGAAATCTGTAAAAGAGAAGCAGATCCAACTACAATGTGTCATCTGCCCTTTCTTTAGTACAAAAGGGCTTCTGCTTTCTTCCTACTCCCAGTTCAGCACTCCATCATTTTCAGGACAGCTTGGAATTGTCAGTTCAATTACCTTTCAGTTTGGAGCAAAACAAAGCAGATGCTGTTTATTACTAAAAGGCAGAATCTCTCTCTTTTGAGGAATCTCTCATCTCACTTATTTTTTATAATTAGACATTGAATTATGTGCAGCTCATTTATTAAGCAATACACAGGAGCTGGGAAGTAATAGAATTCAGCTAAAATGAAATACTACCTTCATTCAGCTTTGGTAAAGGTGTTGGTCAACTCAACCACTGCTTTTAATTTTCAAGACTCAGCTTTTGTATCAATCTTCCCCTTTTAATTCCTCTTATCAGTACACACATTAGCAATATGGTAATTTCTCAGCATCTGTCAAAAATATGCAAAGGGGTGGGGGAATCAGACAAACAGCACCTGCCTGTTCTAAACAATACAGGATTTTCTCGCTGATTTAATTATATTACTTTGCACTACTATTCAGAAATGCTACTCCTCAAATATTAAAATGCAACTTCAACGTGTTGTCAGAGAGCTTAACTAAAAAAAAAAAAAAAAAAAAGAAAGAAAGAGGCAAAGAAAGATTTTGGGTTTTTTGCATACAATACCTGATTTAAAGTGGTCCCACTGAGACGTTCATGTCTGCTCTACCCGCAGCAGCCACGCTGACGAGGGCTGACTGAAAGGCACATGCAGGGAGGTCAAATAGTTCCCCCGGCTCCGTCGGGCACCACCAGCAGTCGCTCCGAGGCGGAAGCTCACTGCAAATCCAGCCCGTCCCTGCCCATATGTTGTGGCCCCAGGAGGAGGCGGCGGATCCCTGCGCTGAGACACGGGGAGCATGAAATGAAGGGGCTTTCAGAGCGTGCACACGGGCCCGCAGGAGCTGCTTCGTTTCTGTGAGCTCTCCTCCTGCCAAAGTGATGCAGGCGGCCTTGACACACAGTGAAACAGTTCCGGGAAATATAAGGATGTGAGGGGAGAAAAGCACTCGAGGAATAGTTTTAATAGCTGTTCTGAAGTAAGGATGGGAAGCAATTCTTATCTGCAGGCAAAATTGATTGAGCTGCACTTTCCATACCAGGATATTATATTACTATAAGCACCCAAAACTAACGTGACCTTGTTTACTTGTAGACCATTCATTCACAATTCTGTAATATTAAAAGATAGAGAGGATGATGACAACATAAGACAGAGTTTTATAGAACAGGTCTTTACAGCACAGTTCTCAGATCCATAAAATCCTACCAGTTTAGTGCCTCTGGAGTACTACACCTCACCTGCCTTTTTGAGTTTCCCCTTTGTCATCCAGTATCAGAATACATGGGAAAAATGCTCTCTGGACACCTGTCATATTTCTGAATCTGTAGCAACACTGTCCAATCCAAGAGTGTTTCTGCTCCTCCAACCACCCCTGTAATAATGCATTTTGAAAACGTTTTTTCACTTAATCCCAAGATGCAAGCACAAAGTCCCTAAAGCACTGAGGGGAGCAGTTAGATCAGATTTACCAAGGAGGAAATAAAGGCACAAACAGGTTAAAGCTCCAGCCGCTCAGCCCCTGCAACTGCACATTTCACTGACAGAAATTCTATAGACAGTGCACCTGTGAGTGAAAACAGGGTTTATTAGGGGCTTGTTTAAGACCCACAGGGAGTCAGTGTCAGAGGCAAGATAATCCAGACTCCAGAGCTCTGTTCCAAATGTATCTTTAACCTTTTATTTAAAACCTTCTAGTAATTCAGTAGATTTTACTGGGATGGAACAATCCAAAGAGGAACTACAGAAATGCTTGTGCAACACTAAGCACAACTCATGATTTTATGTTATTACAATTCCAGTTGCACATTTATCTCCTTCCCCTTCCTTGTACTGTCTCTAAACTACACCATAAATTCCCCAAACCTACCATTTTATTTTCTTCTAATACACCAAAACCCCTTTCAGTGTCACTCAAGTTTTGTGTTTGGGTTTGGTTTTTTTTTTTTAACTGATTCTAGAGAATTGTTCTGGGTAACAAGCTCAGGAAAACCAGGAATTCCGTGGCCTTCATTTTCCTCACCAAAATTTAGATTGCTTTTAAAAGAGCTAAAATCACACCTGTAGAATCCTGCACTGTGTGTAATCAGACACTGTTAAAGTAAACTGTCCCAAAGCAGTGCAGAGTTCACTCCTAAAATGCTAGGTTCTTGTTCTAAATTGCATCTGCAGGGAAAGCAGCACAGAGCTTAAGCTCTTTGTACAACTGATTGCCATAAAATTGCAGACAACTGCACCAGGCTTTAGCATCTGTAGTTTAGCCTGCTAATGAATATGAGCTTTTTTAACAAGGTATCTCACATGGGAAGTGTCACATCACAACCTGGGATAATAAATACAAGCTCCACAATGAATCGAAGGAACACGGAAGGAGTTAAAACTAAGGGACACTCGTTTTTTAAGTTTACCCAGTCAAAGAAGAGAACCCCAAATCTCTGCCTGCAGAGGCACAGCAGTGGGACAGCTCTGCCTCACGCCTCCGGCTTCCTTTCCAGGTCCTGCAGAGGCTTAGATTTCACGACAGATTATCGGCTCGGTAGGTTTGTGTGCTCGCTCCTGCCAAGGTTTCCTGTGCCCCTGGCACCCAGCGCGTTCCTGCACCTCACGGCTCACCCCAGACTGCCAGTCTGCTAGCTCTCTACGGCAAAAGTGGCTTTTCAGAGGGAGATCTGCAGGTGTCACCCTCCTCTTGCGGGTGTCACCTCCTCCTGCGGCGGCACAGCGCCTGCAAAGGGACCCCCCTTCTCCCTCGCCCCCTTCCCCGGGGCGCCCACCGCGGCCCGCCACCGCCAAGGGGACGGAGCCTCGGGGCACGCGCCGCTCCGGGGCTCTCTCCCCATGCCCTCTCGCGTCCCCAGCCCAAAGTCACTTCGCTGCCCCTGAGCACCGTCCCCCGACCCCCCACGGCCGCCTCAGGGTGCCCCTTGCCGGGGGTCACCGCCCCGCCCGCCACCCCCTCAGCGCTGCCGCCCGTCCCGCCCGCGCTCCCCTCGCGGCTTGCCCCGACCTGCCGCCAGGGCGGGCGCTCGGCTTCGCGCGCCACCCGCTCCGAGCCAATCACGGCGCGGCGTGCGGGCGGCCGCGCGGGCTCGCACCAACCAGGCACCGGCTTCTTGCGGCGGCCCCGAAGCGCCCCCGCGGGTCCCCCGGAGCCGGGGCGTCCCGCCTGCCAGCGACCGTG
>NW_020884913.1:5743850-5886289 GCF_003945725.1 Corapipo altera
GGGCGAGCGGCCCCGCCGGCAGCGCCCGGCGCGGCGGGTGAGTACGGGCCGGGCGGCGGGGCAGGGCCGGGCTCCAGCCCGCCGGGGAGCGCGGCCGGGGAGCCCTCATCTCGGCTACCGTGGCGGGAGGAGGCCCGGAGGCGGAGCCGGCGGCGGTCCCGCAGCCCCGCGGCCCCATTCCCCCGCACCGCGCTGGAGCGTTACCAAACAGCTTAGGAAGGAGAGGAAATTTAAAAAAAAAAAAAGGGCCAAAAAAAAAAAAAAAAGGGCGCTGCAAACACGTGCTGGCGGCTCGGATCAACGGCGGGGCTTCTCACGCTGCTGCGGGACGGGCTCCGGCTCGTAGCGGGCTCGGAGCATCCCCCGGGCACAGCGGGCAGCCAGGCCGGGGGGCTCCCGGCGGTGCCCTGGAGCTGCGGGAGCGCTCGGAGCAGCTGCACTTTCATCCACCGCGTAAAGGTTTAGTGTCTGGTCCCAAATTCTGGCTAATCCACCAGGTTTTGTGCAGACCCCGCTGGCAGCCGGGAGAGCAGCCCCCCGCTCAGCCGGTTGTTTGACACCTGCACCTATCTCCTGGCGGTGTTTTGATGACCAGAAGTTCGTGACACGCTTGGTTTTTGTCCCCAGACGTCCACCTGTTCTGCTTCCAAAAGCTGCGATCCGTTTAGTTCTTGGGTTCTGCTCTGTCTGTTGTTCCGGAGCTTTCTCCTATCAGGGTAGCACGGGCCATTACTGATAAGGAAAAGCCTAATGAATCCCAGTTAAAAATACATAAAGCATGAGAAGTTTGTCTTAGATGATATGATCTACCCAGAAGATTGGTAGAGAGGAAGGAAAAATCCACGGGAAGGAACGGACAGTGTTTTAATTACCCATTTAAATCTCACTGAGTTTTCACAGGAAATTTTGTGCAACAGAAGAGTTTCTTTAAGTTTGCCTAATCAGTCTAAAAAGTTACCAAGATAGCAGCAGAGAGCATAAGCACCCATCCATCTTCCTGAGGCAGCTACCAAGTAATAGATATTTTCACACTTTCTGAGAAAAGGAGGCTACCAAGGCATGCTTGTCCAAAATCATATTATTTCCCCCAACAATTGTAGAATAAAGCTCCTGGTTGAACAGACAGCTCATACACAATGAGGTACAATAGCATAGTAGTACACAAGCTCTGTGAAACACTTTAGGTTACTTAGAAATGTGGGTTTCTATATAAACAAACTGTTACTCAACAGCTGCTGTACTGCATTAAACTGCAGGGCTTGCTGAGATATAGCAAAATGTGAATAACCTAGCAAGCAAACTAAATTTACTTTCCAAGAAGCCTACTTACTGTAGGCATACATAAAAATAGCTACACGATGCTGGTTTTATGCAAGATATATTTTGTTCTCTAGAGGAGTGGTTTATATGTCTCTCCTATCTTTTACTCAAGCATATTAAAAAAATTTACATAATATTCTTCTTAACCAGGCCTCTTCAATAAACACCTCGCCAACATTTTTTACCTGATGAGAGGATTAAGATATTAGTGCTTTTAGCCTCAGTCACAAAACAAATCAATATTGCTGCTCAGTTGGAACCAAAAAAACCAAACCTTCGTCCTCTAATCTTCACATTGTAGCTCTGTTTATGTCTCTGTACCTCAGAGTCCTCTCTCAGTCCTACCCAAACTAGGGGCTGGAAGCCACCACAACACTCAAAGACCTGCCTGCCCCAGGCAGAAGCACAGCCCAAGTTAGGAAGAGGTGGGTTGGGAGGGTTTATATCTCCCTGTGGCTGGGTGGGAGCAGGGCCAGGGGCCACAGGGGATTGGCCAAAAGACAAATCCTTCTGTAGGACTGGGCCAAAGAGATTGTCCTGGGCTCAGGCAGCATCGTCCTGCACCCAGAGCTGTGGGAGCAGAGTTTGCTTGGGGTGGGAGGGGTTGACATCTGTGATAATGCATGGGACAGTTTGTACACTAAATAGGGCACTTGGGATCTCTGGAATGCTCATGAGTGAATAGTGGAGACAAGTTCTTAAGGAGCTGCTGTTTCACAGTAGAGTGAGGCAGCTCACTGCCCTATTTCTAGGCACTGTTCATCCTACAGGTGTTCATCATAAAACTTTCATGGGGCTTGTTGTGAGAGTAACAAAATACACAATCTGCTGAACTGCTCAGTGCCTTTTGTACAGAAGGGCTGTGCTGTGCTTTGAATGAAAGTATGAGCTTGATCTTAATGGCCTTCAGGTGCTGGGCCTGCTCTGGGGAACTCCCAGAAAACACCTTCCCATGGCATGGTGTTTTTTAAGTATCTCCAAATGGCAAATGCTGGTGTAAGAATGTTTTGGGGTTTTTTTCCTAGATTTGCTATCAACTATGTGTACAGCACCCTTATTTATAAACTGGAATGGAGAGAAAAAAGCTGCACTTTTATCTGTCAGTCAGTGCATATCAGCAAAAATTGGTTTGCTAGAAATTCCTATAAATACAGCACAAGCTTTTTCATTTTATTTTGGGCCACTGCCTTTTTGTGTTTTTTTTCTAGGATTTCAGGATTATTCCTTTTTAAAGGGAGGTAGTTATACAATCCTGATTACCATAATAACCAATGCCATGATGATGAATGACAGCTGTCACTTCTGCTGTAAAGTTTCTAGTTGTCATTCAAGACGTGGTGCTTCAATACAGATGATGTCTCATCCTTCTGTGGGAGCTGGAGGGGCTCTTACACCTTTCAGAATTGTGCCTTTTGTTGCATTTTTCACTTTGATCAGGCTCTCCACATGCTATGTCTTTCTGTGGCAGGCAGTACCTGAAGCAGAAAAAATAAAGCAATCCTTTAATTCCCAAACACTCTTTTCTCTTTTTAACCAAGTGAGGAAATATGAACACAGCAAATATTTTTCAGATTTACAGTACCTTAATTTGAAACAGTATCAGCCCCTGTGGAAACAGTAGGGTAGACTAAACTAGTTTGATCATTCTTTTGATCATATTTCTTTTGATCAATCGCTTCTCAACTCACCAGAACAAAATTAAAACAAAAATAAAAGCGTTCTTTCAATTGTGGGACATCTTGTTTGACCAATCCTTATCTTGCAAGTAAACAAGGTCTGACTCTTACAAGTGTTCCAAAGTCATTCCTTACTCCCTTCTCCCTCTTTGTTGCTCAGGTTTCATTTTAAGCCACAGCTGTCTTTTGAAACAGTCCAATGTGCAAGTCCTGAATGTGCTGAAGAAAGAAGGAAGGAGTCAGAGATATTTTTTTATTGGAAAGCTCTCAGCAAGTAAGGTTAAAACAAAGAATAATTTCACCTCCAAAAGGCACACTTGTAAGTTGAAGACAAACTTTTAAGTTCATTTCAAGTTTAATCCTGTTCCTAAATCAATGTAGAACAGATCTCTTTCCGAATCTTCTGAATTTAGGAAGGGAAGCAGAGCCTCTGTGAAATCAGCTCCTGATTCTTCCCAGCCAGGCTCAAATGAGATATTTGATTGCTGCTGAGTTGATAATACTTAGCACATATACAACACCAATTCAGAAGATCTCACTTTACAGATACTAATACATTTACTTCACAGTCTCCCTCTTAAGCAGATATGGATATCCCTGTCTGCAGTCTGAGGTTATTGAGGCAGAGAATGTTTAGCTGGCCCAAATTTTTTTTCACAAGCACATACTGAAGCCAAGAAGTGTGGCTGCCAGCTCCCTTGCTGTAATTATTCTGTGCTCTCAGTGGGTCTCAAAGCAATTCACAGTATCACTTGATGCACCTTTGGAAGCCCATTTGTCAGCAGATGTGCCTTTGTTGCAAATTATCAGGCAGACATCAGCTCCTCATGAGTAGGAGACCGTATGGTTCTGCTGATATCAAAACAATCAGCCCAAATCGAAGCCATTTTCTCCAAGGCAGCTGCTTTTTTTGGTTATTATCTGTTCCCCCGTGTTTCTATTCTTGGTGACAGATCAGGCTTCTGTTCTTGAGGAATTCACTTTTGGCAGCAAGAAATGTTCACACTCCCCATCATTTTTCATAGACTAATCAGTGTTGGGAACTTTCAGTAAGTAACATGAAAGCATCAGTGATTGAACACTTTAGGGAAAACAGTATCATTAGGTTGATTTATTTTTCTCCCTAAAGACAGCAGCTTCTGAAACACATTTTATTTCCAAGTGTCTATAGATTCTACAATTGTCTGATCTTTCTGTTTGCTAGTTGTTTTGTAAGTTCTGTAAGTAATATATCATGCTGTATAGTTTCTTATTGAATTTCAACACTGATACCTCATACTGATGTTGTGAGGTTTGGTTGAGTTATTGTGGTTTGAAATCCTTGGATTTCAAAGGAGAATCTGAACCATAATATTTTTACCTATATAAATGCACTACCTGTGTAAGACAGTATTCTTCAAAAGGTGATTAGGTAAAGAAAAGAGGGAATGGACTCTTGTAAAGTTCTTCTTCTGCTGTTCAGAGGGATGTTTCAAACACTTGTTGGTACTCAGATCAAGCTACAAGAGTTATTCAGGGCACTTCCAAACAGAAATGAGTTTGTGGGGATGGGAATGTATTTTCTGATTTGAAAAGGGTATCAGGCAGTGAACTCATTAAGTCTTATAAAATAGAGATACTCTAAAGTGGATTGCACACCTCTCCCCACAGGTATGGGCTAGCATTGGCTGAGTTTGGCATACAGGACTTCCAGGCAATTGGCTTGCTGGTAGGGATATATGCACTGGATTGTTTGGTGAACCCTGTGTTTGATTTCACTCTTACCCAATGATTTGGAAATATTTCTCAGGCTGAATGCAACATGATGACACCTGAACACCACATCCAGCCATTTCCAGGTTTCACAAACTGCTCTAGGCATGAAAATCCCAAGGAGAATGGAGTGTGCTGGGAAAGTGGAAGGGGTAAACTGGCTGCACTGGGAGTCTGTGGTGTCTGATTAGAGCAACCACAGCTTCAGGCATCTCTGGTTGTCTGAATACTTGACGCCCTCTAACATGTTCCAGCAAAGCAGCCCCACTTCATTTCTGTCCTGCAGAGTGTAACATGTCGACGTGACTAATTGCCTGGGCAGACAGGAGAGAGATAAGAACAGGGAGGGCAGAGGGAGGCAGATATTCCAGTGTGGAATAGTAGTGCACAAAACTCCCAGGATGGGTGCAGAGGGTGGCAAGTCCCTGCAGCAGGGCAGGGATGATGGAGAGACATGTCTGGAGGTGGGAATTACAGGAGTCCCTGAAACAGAGGAGTCTGGGAGGGGAGCACACAAGGACCTTGTAGGGGCTGGAGTGAATGGATGCCCAACTCCACAGATCCACAGACTGCCCCCTGAATTTATTAGTTGCTTCAGCTTCATTGTGTGAAACTGTTTTCTGAGTGTTTGCAAGACCTCTGTAATGCATGTGAGGTTTTTAGTTGGAATGACATCATTCTTGCAGATGTTTTATTTTGATAAATTCTGCATTTGAAACCAAGCACACAAATCACATTTTATGTGGCTCCAGTGCCAGTCCGGGTGCAGAAATTGAGAGAGGTTGGTTTATCATTGTAGCCTGTCTTTGCTCTTGGCTTCAGTTATCCTGACACTAAGATATCCCAACCTACTGGGATTAGCTGTGTTTGGAATTCTTGGTTTTAAATGAAAACCTGTTGTAAATTTGAAAAATGGAAGATTCTCCTCATTTTGTGTATCCAGATTGGCACCAGAACGACTTACCTTCTTGCTTTTTCTGTGTGAAATGTCTGCAATCTAACCATTGCTGGTACCTTAAATTGGGGATGTGAGAAAAAACAAGCTGCTTCTGGGCTTCAGGTCAGTTTGTTAAAATTTTGGAGAAGCCCTGAGCATGTATGGTGATGAAGCAGTGCTACAGGCACCACTGATTATTTTCACAAGCTTTTGTTGTATTGTCCATTATAACAGCTTTTAGAATTTCTCTAAATAAGGAATATTCACTTTTTCCCACCAATCTTTCATCTTTTTAACACCCTTACTGTGTTTCCTGCTTCCTAGCACTGAAGGACTTCAGGGTGGCATTCCCAAGCAGGCTGATGATGTGCCTTGAACTCTAAGGAATGGCGTGTTTTGCATTCAGGATCACATTTCAGTTTGCTGCCTGAACCAGAATGTCACTGAGGGCAGTGCAGAAATCCGGCCTCCTGCTCAGTGCCTCCCTGCACAGCCCCCTGCCCTCCAGCCCACCCCAGCTGATGATCTGGGCTCCACGGGATGAGCACAAAGAGTCCAGGATGTTTTTTCTTGTTCTCCTTTTGTGACTTTGGCTTCCCAGTTACCCACTAGTGTCACAGATAACTGTGCTTTTGAAGTCCAGATCCAGAGAGAATTTCAGGGAATTAGCTTTGTTTGAACGAGTGAGAGCACAGTACCTAAGTCTTTAGTAGTTCTACTAATAAATCCTCTGTTGCAGGGGAGTAAGAAGAATCATGGATTTATTTCTTAGCTCTTTTATTGTTAGTGACCGTTTTCTCCTTAAAATCATCTCCTCTTGCCTTCCCTTCCCTTATACTGAAGTCACTCTCAAGTTAAAGGCAGAGGCTCTAAGCTGCTGTGTGCCAACACACAGAATTACATTTTCCTCCTTCCCACTCCCAAGCCTTTGCTGGGAGCTCTTTGTGAGCTTCCCTTCAGTAACTTTGTCTGATCCTCTCTTTGCAGTTGCTAATTGGACTGGCAGGGATATGAAGTGACTGCAAATAACTTCATTCCCTCGGTGTGTGCCCATAGGAAGGGTCACAGAACAGAAAAGCAGGGCAGAGTCCAGACTGGTGGCTCGTGCCAGCCGGCCTGGCAGCCAAAAAATGGCACTTGCAGGTGCTGGTTGTGGTGCTGCAGGCAGGGCTTTGATAACCAGCACTCTGAATACTGAATGTCTGCTCCTTCCCAGAATGCAGGTGCAGGGCTTGTCTGCAGGAGAGGAAGTTCTGAAATCTAACTCTGCAGAGTGGGAGAGTGACTTTCTGAATAAGCTCTGGATGCCTTTTGTTTCCTTGAAATGATGTGGCATTGTGGAGAGCTGTGCTGTGACTGCCACGAGGATGGGATCTGCAGAATCCGCCTTCTTTGAAGAAGGCAGTGTGGTATAGACCAGGGTGGTAAATCCCAGCTGGCAAAGGCCAATCCTGTTGGATCTGGGAGATGTGTGGGTGGTTTGGGTTGATTTGCATATCTAGCTGCTTCCTTGTTTGTTTGGATTTAGGAGAAGTCTGTGTCCAAGCCCTGAGCTTGTGTATGATATTAAAAAATAGAACCAGGAGTTGCTAACCAACAAAAAGACTTTCCCAAGACAATCATAACATAATCTTATAATCTCTCATTGTGTTTATATGCAAGAGAATCCTCTAGAGCAATACACAGATCATTTGTTTTGACCAGAAAAGGCATTTTGCATATGTGGCAGGAGAACAAATTTGTGCTATGGCAGATAAAAAGGGGAGGATGAGCTGGAAGAAATTCCAGAGCTGCTTCCTACCTCAGTTCTGTTAGAGTCCCAGTTTTGCTACAAAGAGAAAAGATCCCTGGTCATCTGGAGTTGTTTTTAGGATTTCTGGCCTACTCATTGGTGGTCAGATCCATGCTCAGCCCAAAAGCAGAGCCCTGTCAAAGGTTGGATGTGTTGTTCAGCAAAGGGGAGTATCATTACTGCTGGCTCCATTAGAGATTAGCTGGACAAAGCTCCTGGTAGATAAGGGTAACAAGACAAATAGCCCTGGGTGACAGCATGCTCCAACACCTGGTGGAATCCAGTGCTCTGTCAGCTTTTTTTGGAGGCTTGCCCAAAAGCCTGTCAAGGCTGCAATAATACTCTTACTCTGTGCTGCAGGGAACTTAATTCACCTACTGATACACAAAAACTGATGCCAGTTTTTGGGCAGACTCAAGCTAATGAGGTCAGTTCTGAGTATGGGGTGGGTTGATGTACTATTAGAAGAGCTTTCAGCTCCCTGGTTTTCCTTCTTTTAGAGACCAATGCTGTAATTTGAATGTTGTGAATTCCATCACTTTCTTGTCCTAAAGGAAGCGATGTGGGAGACTGACTGACTGCTTCCCCTTCTGTTTCCTCAGATGGTGATGTGGTAAATGTAGCCAAGCTCTTCTCTGCGTAGGAGACATTCTCCCCTGAGGAGCAGTCCCCCTTCTGCTGGACATGCTCACAGAACTGCATAGCCATGGACCTCAAGGAGAAGTGTCAGGTAGGTTTCCTGATAAGGGTCACACCCGACTTAAATGTGAGTCCTTTCAATTGTCTTTCATTATTTTGGGTCAAGACTCCCCATTTGGCATTGTTGTTGTATGGTTTCATATTAATCTGTGGTTAGTATCAAAGTTGAGAGTTCTGTCACCTTCACATCCCTAGGGATGGACGTGCTCGTATCAGAAGGGGAATCCTTTGCAGGCTGGGACTGAGGCACCACAGTGGAACAACACAGGTGAGGTGTGCACTGTCACACCTGCTGTGTTTTTCTTGAGCTCTAAGGTAGGGCTTCGTTCCCCTGGACACTCAACTCAGCTTTATTTGAGGGGCTGAATTCCCTGAGAAGATTTTTTAAATAAACTGAAGCAATAAAATCATCTGAGTCCAGTTTTTCTGGTGGCAACTTGGGGTCTCAGCTGGCTCTGATGAGAGAACATTCTTGGTTTTCCTCTTTGGTGTCCCTCTCCCCACCACACCATGAGCTTTTGTCTGGTGGGTGTCTGTTTTTCTCTTTGCATCCCTTCCTTGCTGTCTTGTTTATGGTGCTTCCAGCAGCAAGGAGTGGTTTTGTTCATTAGTGCAAAGTACCTATTAGGGAATCACCTAAACTCAGATCAGCTCTAAAAGGTACTACAGCAGTGTCAGTGACTTAAAAAGGTCAGTTTTCCACATCAGCTCTGGCACTTGCCTACTCACTGCTTCTTTGCTGGGTGTCTCTTCTGAGCTGTGCTGGACCAGGAAGGCCTGGGCTCACTCCTGCCCAAACCTCTTGGTGCTGCTGTGCTCAGAGGATGTGTTTGAACTATGTTGTTTTGTATCAAATTGCTGTATTACTACGGAGGTAACATTCCAGTGAGGATGATTATCTAATTATTCCCTTGTTAGTGACATCATGGGCTGATCTGGTATTGATCATTTAAAGGGATGACGCAGGGGTGTGTTCTGTGCAGGATCTGAGAGCACCAAAGAGAGCAGGTCACAGTGGGGACACCGTCACTGTAGGTCACTATTTTTAGTTCATCTCTGCCTTTCCCTTCTGACATTCTCCACTGCACAAGGCAGGAAGAGCAGATCAAATTGCTGGGCAGGCAGCAGCGTGGACAGTGTTGTAACAGACCTTTGAAAGGCCTGTTGGAAAGTGTCCTGACAAGGAGATTACAGGGGTAATCATGGTGTTCTCAAATCCTAACCTCCCCTCCTGACTTCCTGAAGTTTTTTCTCCCTCCTTTCTGAATGGGAATTAAAAGGGAAGGCAGGAGATCACCATGCTCTTCTCAATAGCATTTTAAAAAACCCACAGATACATCCACCTGCTTTTACAAGTTGTTTTGTTAGCAATCCCATGGCAGGGAGTTGGAGCTAGATGGTCTTTAAGGTCCCCTCCAACCCCAATCATTCTGTGATTCTATGTTTCTGTATTATTTGGGGTTAAGGAGTTTGCTCCTTTTTTTTTTTTTAATACTGCAGATCCTTGTTTCATCCCCTTTAAGAAAGAATCCATCTTCTTTTCCAAAGTGAAGAACTTGGACACGTATATACTGATAAGGGAACAAATTAACCTGCTTTGTAACCTCAGTAGTAAATCTGATGTGCTAGGTTTATTTTAAAATGCTAAAAATAAAATGAACCCAAGTGAAAACATCAGTCCCAAATTGAGTAGAGAGCAATCTCTTTGCTCTAATATATGTGTGTGATGAAGAGTTAGCACTCCTGGAGCAGGAGATGTGCTCAGAGTGCTGCTGCAGCACGGGCATCTGTCACTCAGATGAGAGACTTGTCCTCTGGCCCCAGTCAGCTAATAAGTTCCATTGTCAGAGATGGCTGAGATCAGTCTGTCAGGTGTAATGTAGGCTGCCTTCCAGTTTTTGCCAGAAGCCAGACACCGCAGAGAAAGGCAGAGAGTATTTTAGGAGCAGTGCCAAAACCTTCTTAAATTAAATGTGCTGCTATCTTGTTCTTTCTCCTCTTCTCCTGACTTTTTAATTTTCCGTGTGTTTCTGAAGTGAATCTAATCCTTGTGAAAGGTGCCAGAATATCTGCTCCAAGACCACTCAGCACATATGGACACAGAGAGCAGCACTGATGGCCACAGGACAGGGAGGATCCTGAGTTTGCATTGTGTCAGACGTAGGCTGTGTTTGCAGCAACACAACTATTAAAAATTATTGACATCATCCATTCCACAGTTACCCATAACAACTGAGCTGTATTATCCAGTGTAATTGCTGCAGCCTGGATACAGCACCGTGCCTCCTGGCCAGAGCCTGGAAATGTATTCAGGGAGCCTGTGCTGTGCTCCACGTCACTCCAGCTCCAGCACTGTCGGTCCTTGTTCCAGGTTGCTTAACAAGAACTGCAGTCCTACCTTTAGACTGAAAAGTAGCCCAAGTCCTTTGCCTCTTCTCATCCTGCCAGTGACTGTGTCTCTGTTTTTATTCCCTGCTGTTCTCTAAAACCTCTTTTTCCAAGGGCTTTTTCACAAACTGATCCTTTTTCCACAGGTGTCTCTTGTCTGTGCTGCAGTTTTTGTGTAGGTCAGTCCCTGCCTTTATACTCAGCCTTCTATTTCAAATCCCAGTTTTATCTTCAGATCACAAGTTTTCATTTTTTACTCTTCCATTGTGTTATTTAATGCACAAATGCATATTCAGATGCAATTTCTGATACCAGTTGATATCAGAAGGAAACTACATAGTGCAAATTACTGCCCTACACAAAACACTTTAGAACAAGGTCTCCCAGCAGTGGGGTAAATGAGAAGAGGCAATTTGATCCACTTCCATTTGTGTTCATGACCAAAGCTGGAGGTTTTGAGGTGGGAGAAAGTTGTGTTGGGACTTCTTAATTGCAGGCAGCACAAGGGTTGTTCCTGGTATTGCACTGTCACAGGCAAATTGTTTTATTCACTTTCATCCCAGTCTCCAGCAGGTGCAGAGCCATGGAAAACAATAGGAAGCAATATCGTAAAGGGAGGGTGTTACATGTATGTTGTGTGAGGGTTTGTCCACTCTTACCTCATCTTGTTGTTTTTAATCCCTTCTTTTTTTCTCTCCTTTTTTCTTTGTGTTGAAGGGAGTAGGTGAGTACTTTCTTAGCAGGAAAGGAGGAAGGAAGGAAGGAAGGAAAAATTGTGCCATTAGGACATTTTGTTCCTCTCTGCGGTTTAAAATTGTTGTCTAGGAAACAAAATGCCCTGCAAAAGGATGAAGGTTGCCTTGGCTCTTTCTCCCCCTGCTTTCTCCTGAAGTTACATTAAATAAATACAAAGTGTCTGCTTCCCTTTAGCTTTGGCTCCAAGAGCTTTGTGAGGTTACACACTGATGTG
This sequence comes from Corapipo altera, assembly GCF_003945725.1. Classification (NCBI taxonomy): domain Eukaryota; kingdom Metazoa; phylum Chordata; class Aves; order Passeriformes; family Pipridae; genus Corapipo; species Corapipo altera. Next base: position 5,755,385 of record NW_020884913.1, read on the forward strand.
TAACTCAGCACACAGGTGATAACGAGACCCTGTGTGGGGTTTATTGTAAATACTGAGGCCTCTTAATCTCTGCAGTTCTGGCTTTAAACACAGAATATGGGCTGTGCCTGTTGAGGCATTTGAATCTCAGGGCTGGACAGGAAGTGAAGAGCTTGTCCAGGGAGGGCAGGTGAGTCCTGACACCTGTGCATGGTCTTCAGAGCTGCAGGGTGTGCTGAGCCTGGCAGCCTTTGCAGTGCCTGTTCCGTTTGGTACCAGCCATCTGATCCTTGGCACACTACTTATGTGGTGCTTGGCTGGGCCAGTTCTTTACCCCTTTCTGTGTGGAATGAAAGTACTTGTTTTAGTGATTGCTCTGTAGAACCGGGAAGCCCCAGACAGAATTAGGACAGCACTGAAGTGGGAGCTGTATAAAACCTCACTTATAAATGTGCATCCCTCCAAAAATGAGAAGGAAGCATTCCTGTAAAAGATGAGAAGGAGAGAGAAGGCTCATTCCTTCTTCATGTTTTTATCCCATTACCTGCTGTTGTACCCAGCCCTTCCTTGTCTTCACTAATCCTTTGCCTTCTGTCTGCCATGCCCAGGTAAACAGGGAGCCCCAGGCAAGGCTATGAAGAATTTACATGCACCTTTTAGTCGAGATTGTGTGGCTCAGGATGTATTGGATGCTCAGAGGGGCTTTTGCTGCATTGTCTATCAACAAGAGAAGAGGGGGGGAATCCTTCAGACTGGACTTGTAACTATCTCAACTTGTTTAAACAGCAAATGCTCATATTTTTGAACTGAGCTTGAATCCAGAGCTGTGGAGTCATCCGTGGGGAGTTAGTATTCACTCTGCCTCAATCTAGTCTTTTTCCTTGCCTGCTCAGGTGTTCTCTCCCCTGTGGTATATTTTATAGCACTTTGTCCTACCTAATTTGCCATCTGCTTTTCCACAGACCCCTCTCTGTCAGCATCAGCCCTTACTGTGCATGCATATGCAGCTCTGCAGGCGGGGAACCTGGGGATTCTGACTGCGTCGCTCCCTCTGTGAATGAACCATTCTTACAGACATCTGGTGCTATCCTGGGCAAACTTTCTTCTCTCTCTGCTTTCCCCCCCCCCCCCCTCCTTTCTATCCCTCATCCCCCACCCCCATCCACCGCCTCCTTGCTGGATCTGCAGCGTGACTGGAAACAGGCTGAATTAATCAGCAGACTGGTGCTTCACTCTGCTGCTTCTGTCTCATTCTCTGCAGCGCTGGGCTCTGCACAGTCTTGCTCTCTCTCCCTCTTTGCTCTCTCATTTTTGGAGAGCAGCAGCAGTGCAAGTTGCTGGGGAAGTGGTGCAGGAATTTAGCCCAGATGCTCTTCAAACAGGCCGATCTCTGGATCCCCAACCAAGGCAAATGTCGCAAAGTAAGTTCCTCTCCCTTAACATTTAATTTCAAAATGGCTTTCCCTGCCTCCCTCCCCAGCCTGCATCCTGCCTGATGTGTTGGTGCATGAAGGGCTTGGAGGTTTTGGAGAAGGAGATTATGGCAGGACATGAAGCAGTGAGTGATGATTTTAGCTGGGGAATAGCTTGTTGTTGGAGGTGGCGGGGAAAGAAACTGTTTTAAACTGCAAATTTAACCCCAGAACCAACAGGAGGGTCCAGACGGGATTTTAGCTGCGGACTCCTGCTTTGCTGCCCCTCTCCCTCATGACTTAAATTTGCCTGTTTCTTCTCTGGGCTTTGATCTGTAGCTGTTGGACCTCCTTATCCCTGTGAAGGAAGTCTCGCTGTGCACCTTCCAGGCTGTATCATAGTTTTAGTCCCCAAAGTCTTCAGCTGAAGGAGCAGGGATAGAAAGGAAGCTAACGAGGGGATGAAAGATGTGCTGAAGTTGTGTGGATTTCTGAGCACTGCTGGCCTCTGGGAGGGGATTAGCATTCCCTGGAGTAAGCTCTGCACTGGCATAAAGCACTACACTGCATGTTGAAGCCAGGATAAATACAGACCCCTAACTGCTCTCCGAACTTGGAGGAATAATGCAACTGGCTAAATTACAGTAATTAAAGCTTAATAATTGTGCAGTACAGGTGAACTTCAAAGCACTGCATAAACCCTGCCTCATCCTGCCAGCAGCCTGGTGGGGCAAGTAACTATGGCTGGGGATTTGCTGCTGCAAACAGGACCAAAGGGACGGACCAAGGAATGTACAGTTCCAAACTGGGCTGTTTCCTGGGGAGCAGCTGCCTCTTTCTATGGAGCTGCTGCGGGGGAGAAACAAAGTCCTGGGCTTTGCATTACCTGTGTAGAAAGGTTGATTGTGCCTGTTGGCATCTTACTCTGTGCTTTATGGAGACCATAAACTGTGAATGTTGGTGTCTGGGTTAGAATGGACTCTGTTCACAGCGAAGTGCAGGGGTGATTCAGGAGGGTGGTAAGTGTTGCTTTGGCCAGATCTCAGGGATCTGTGCTCCTGCAGCTGTGCCTCTTTGCACAGTGAGTCTGCAGGCCCTGTGAGCCATGAGCTGTGGGGAACCTCAAAGCATCCACACTGGAGCCCCCACAGTCACCCAGTTACCACTGTGGGGGCTCCTTTGTCCTGGGGCAGCGGGAGGTCTGGGCTGCCTTTCATCCTGGGGCTGCAGAGGGAGGAAGGAGGCAGTTGCTGTCTATTCCTCTGTCCATTAACTTGGACACTGCTGTGCTGAAGACTTTGCTTGTTTCATTTGATTTGAGACCACCAACAGCTAAGCTGTGGCTGCCAACCTCGTGTGAGGTGCATTTAAAGCAAATTTAATAGCTGTGTTCCTTGTGCCTTCTGGTGCCTTTCCCAGCATGTCCAGTTTTAAAGGCAGTGGTCCCCACAGAGCCATGGTCTGCTTGGTGGAGCTGCCTGAATTGTGCAGATATCAACATATATTTCTTTTTTTCCTGTGCTTTCCAGTAGTGTTCAGGTGGGTTGGTCAATATTATAATCTTCACAATGACTGCAGTTGGTGGGGAGTTGGTAGTCCCATTATAGGGATGAGAAACTAAGGCACAGAGGAGTATCTGATTTTCCCACTGTGGTGCAGAAACTGGTGGCAGAAGGAGTTAGAGAATCCAGCTGTCCTGACAGTCCAGAGTCTTAAAAGTTCATCCTGTGGAGTGGGAATGTGTCAGGGGAGATGCTTCATGTAGCACGGGTCACTAGAGAAGCACTTTTGCTTGGAATCAGGGATAAGATCTCTTGGGAAAAGTAACCAGGAGAGCACCAAGAAAGACCAGTCTGTAATCAGGATCAAGGATTTTGGTAATAAAGGGAAACGGGTACATTGGCTTTGCTGGCTACATCTGTATCACTCTGGAGCAGGGATGTGCCATTTCAGGCAGTCCCAGCATTAACTCAGCAGCTACAGGTGTACAGAGCTGTACCATCCTGATGTGTGGTTTGCTTCAGAACAAGAATAAATCCCTCTCTAACAGTAGCCTGCTGTAAGAAATGCTATCCCAAGAAATTGTGTGCTGTCGTGTGTATGGTGCCTGCCATCCTCTCTGATCAGACCAAAAAAAACCCCAATGTGTCATACTGTGCCTTATCCTAATCAAGAATCTGACTTAGAGTACTAAATGCAAATATATTTGGTGGAGTTACTCTTTCTCATGTGTTTTTGAACCTACAAATCATGCTTACATTTCAGGAGGTGTAATCACTGACCTAGATTAATAGCCTGCAAAGTGTCATTGTTCAATTAAAGACTGCCTTCTTTCCCTGCTAAGGAAGGCAAAACAGCTCTTGGGAAAAGGAGGAACATTCTGCTGCCCAGTTTTCCACCTCCAGCTGTTGAAATCTGAAAAGCAGTTGAGCAGAGGTGTTATAAAAGGGGCCTAGTGGGTGCAGCCTGGAAAGGGGGAAACAATCTGATAGCTGCCTTGTAGAGGTTTTCCACCACTCTGAATCAGAGGGGTGGATCTGCAGTCTACGAAAATTGAAGCTTCTAGCAAATATTTTGTTTTCTATTCACTTATTTGTTTAAACAGTCTTTGTAAAGGCAGTTACATTCAAGTGTATAACAATCTTGTTGAGAAGCCCTTATTCTGCAAGAGACTGAAATCCACAGAGGATGGAGGATGATTCAACCCACTTTGCTCTGTAGAGCAAAGTATGTATTTGTGTTCCAGTGTTATTGTACAAAATGCTTGGTACATTTTATATCAACATTTAGTGGTACAACAAATAAATATGCTACTATGGATGTGTAATGGCTGTAGGAAAATATAAGAGGACTTAATTAGACTAATATTTTGTGTCCATTTCTCACCTTTATGCATTCTAACTCTGCTTGTCTGTTCCTCTGGAAGGAAGGTGCAAGACCTCTGTCTTTAATTGGATAGCAAAGACTGTGAGATAGCTGATAAACTTTCAAGGTGATCTTAAATGGTTCTATGTGTAAAAGAACAGGATATGAGTTTTAGGAAGAGAGATGGGTGTTGATGTTGTGTGAGGATGAAGGTGGGCTGCGGGAAGCAGACGTGGGTAGGTGGTGTTGCTCAGGAACAACTTCACTCCTTGTGGGAGGAAAAATCAAAAAGTAACCTGAACTTTTCCTGCCTATCAGCCTGAAAATGCTCCTGCAACCCCTGAGGAAGGCAAAGGAAACCTATTTGCCATGAGCCAGGCAAGGCTACAGGTTTAAACAAGCTCCTGGGTATTTGCCAACTAATTTACCCCTGTCAAACTATGGAGGGTCAACTGAAAGGAGAAGGCAAAGAAAAGTTTACAGACTCTGTGGCTCCCTGTCTCCTACCTCTGAGCTGCTTCTTGTTTCCTTCCTGAAGAGCCAAACCAGCTCCTAAACCTGGTCATTTGCTAGATCTATCTCAGGTTCCCTTTCCCTGGTGGTTGCAGGCAAGCCAAGCAGTAATTTAACATGTAGGATGTTTTTACTAAGAGTGGAGAAATTCACACGTCTTTTCATGCTCCCCTCCAGTCCACACCTCAACACATTCATTGCCTCTAGAAAATAAAATCACACGCACAACAAAATATCTCCTGCACTGTTTTCCCTTACCAGCCATCCTGCAGATCACAGCCCTTGGGAGCTGTGGTATCATCCACGAGGCAGAGGCTCGCAATCATCCCGTGTTTACTTGGCTGCAGCAGTGCCTCCCACACTGAGGCTGTGGTGGCCAGGGCAGGGGTCAGCACCAGAGGAGCCCTAAGTGCACTTAGAGGCTCGTGTGCTCTCCAGCCTCCTGAGGCAAAGGAGGAAGCAACTGCTCATTTTCTCCTTAGGACTTTTTGCCTTTAGGCACGGGCAAAAGGAAAGTACAGCCTTTTAAAATGTCTCCTGATACCCATCAGGGGTTTGCTTTCACTGTAACCTGGAATTTACTGTCTGCTTTTTCTTTTTTGTTCTTCAGAGGAAACCCTATGCTAAGGCAGCTGGGTTGGGAAGGTGTCTTGCTGTTTTTGTTTTGACCGGAAAATGAGCAGATTTCTCTTTGAATGTAGGTTTCCAAAGCAAAGATGTGAATGTTGAGGTTTTCATTAATGAACTGACACCTCCTGTGAATGGCTTCTTCACCCTGGGGTGCTCACCTCCTGTTTTGTAGCAGGAAGAGCACTTGCAGCTGATGAAAGGCTGGGAAGATCCCTCTGGGACAGCTTAAGAGTGCCTCGGTTTGCCATATACAAAGGTTTACTTTAGGGCATTTGAAAAACGTCTCATTAGCAGTTGATGACTTAGCAGGGCAGCTCTTGTTTCCAAAACCTAGAGCTGCCCCTTGCCAGGAGCTCAGGGTGGCTCTTCTTGCCTGTCCCTTTCATTTTGGGTCCAGGCTCTTTCCTTGGGTGCAGCAGGTGATCCGAGTCCCCTCCAGTCAACCCTCACTCACCCTATTGCAGTGTTTGCTTACCAGATTGGCTCTGCCTGCTTTGCCAAATACTCCATGTTTTAAGTGTCAGGATGGGTGTTTAACAGTCCCTACCCTTCCTGCCGTTCCTCCTTCCCAGCCCTGACACTCTGTGCTTGTCCTTCCTCACCTGCTACAGCCACCTTCCTTTGAGTTTGTCCTTGCCTTGACTGATACTACAGCAAACCAGTAATTCCTGTGTGAAGTCTGGAGCAGGTGTGCAAGTATTTCAGGAACCTTTTTGATTACCTCTGGCTTTGCTGCCTTTCTGTGCTCGCTGCCTGCTGTGCTGTGGCAGTTTCTCTTTCCAGGCACTGTGTGACTGTACAAGATGTTGGCATTAAGTGCAGCTTTCTTCTCATTTCTTCTGTAGCTTCTGATGTATCCATTGGAATCTGCTCAGTGTCTAAGCACACTTTGTTTTTCAGTCAAAGTCCCTCTTATTATTGCTGCCTTTCATTCTGTGTCTTTTATTTGTCTATCTGCTCTCCCTGTGTTGGAGAGGATGAGAATTTTTGAGGGTGCTTTGCTGTGCCCCACACAGGCAGCAGCCAGATGAGAGAGAAACCTGATTGTCTCTTGCTCCGTGTTGCTCTCAGACACTCCTGTTTGCAGCACTCTGTGGTGCAGCAGCAGGTCTGTTGCCAGCTCCAGTGCCTGGCATCTTCTCCTCTGGGAGTCTTTGAGAGACTCCTATGTTTAGTCCTGTGCTGATGTTACCTGGGCTGCTTCCAAGAACAACACAGAACTGCTTCCTCTATTCCTAAAACTGACACAGAGAATGAAAACTACAGCAGGATTATTTTTAGTTCTGTAAAAGTGCAGCTAAAGCAGCATTGCTGGACTCTGCCTGGCCAGAATTCGCTGTTTCAAGATGTCCCTGGTAGGTGAGGAGTGTGTGTGTGTGTGTGTGTGTGTGTGTGTGTGGTAAACAGTATTTTAAAGAGAATTTATCTGCTGTTCCTTGACGCTTGTGTTACAGTTTTGGATTGGGCCATCTATGCAAATAAGTCTGAAGTCCAAGATTAGTTTCCAGTAAATGTTCATCCTGAAACCACACAGTTAAGGAACAGGAAGAAAAGATCAGAGCCAAGCTGCACTTGCAGAGCTGGGTGTGTGCAAGCAGCTCCCAAGGAGCAGCAATGCTGCAGTTTGAGACCACGGTGGGTTTGGCAGGGCTGGGAAGAGGTTCAAGAGCAGGAAGAGCTGCAGCTCCTGCCGGAGCTCTGGGCTGTGTCACACTGGTGGGGACCAGAGGGACAAGCTTCCTGCCTGTTTGTGTTCAGTAGTTCTGTGCTCTGCACACAGCATGACACACCTGAACATTTCTAACACTCAGGACATCCTGTGTGCTGTACATGCTCAAAGGTGTTTGTGTTAAACCATGAAATGCACACAAGAACTTTTCCTGGCAGTTCCCTGCCCTCTCACGGACACCTGCCTGCTCTCCCTGTTGGTTCACTGTCAGTGACCCGGTGCCCACAGTACCTCACAGCAATCTCTGTGATTTGAAAGAAAGGAAGGTGCTTGTGTTCCTGACCCAAGAAATGCAACCCCCACTTTCTTGTTACCAGCATCTTTTGGCAGTGCTTTCCATATGGCACACTCCTGGGTTGTGTCCTTTGGGGCTGCTGCCTCTTTCCTGAGTGAGCAGTGAGGGAGCAGTGCTGTGAACCTTGTGTGCTTCCTGCAAGTCCAAATGCCTCCCTTGCATGTCTGTACAGCTCAGCACTCAAAACCTTAGTGCTTTCTCTCGTAAAAGGAGTTGGTGGTGGAGTCACATCTGCTTGGAACTGATCCACAGACTAGCACTTAAATCCAGGAGGTTCTGCATCGAAGTGGCCACAGAGACAGGATTCATAAGCAAAACTCCATAGCGAGCAATTGTGGAAATTGGACCACTCTTGATTAGAATTGCAAATATTCCACTTCTACGTTGTTTTTTACTGTTACCCAAATCCATCCTGTATCATTCAAATTCTGCCATAACTGTCTGTGTTCTGTTGTCTCTACAAGCTGATACCAGTTCAAGCCTGCATAAATTCGGAGCTGAGCAGCCTCCCTTTGTATTGTCCTCAGCCTCTGCTGATTAGATCTTGTTTCACTGAAATGACTTGGTATTGTGCTTTGATAAGGTATTTATCAGCACAGTCAGGACCGGTTTGTTTACCTGATACTATCTAAGTGCTCTAATTCCAGCCAGGAGTCTAAAGTTCACAGGAGGGGAGATGATTTCAGGAAAATGGAGAATCAGGCTGGTGGTGATGAGTGCAGGGCATTCACGGTCGGCCACTCATTCAGCCACCAGGAAAAAAGCCTAAAAAAAATATAGGGAAGCACTAACCAGTTTGTTTCTCTGGCACCTCAGGATGAGATGACCTCAAGTTTGGGCCTTACCACAAAGAAGGCCCTCACGATCCTGAGAGACCAGTTGTCAGCACTGCTGGAGGGGCATCAGAAGGAACGGAAGAAAGTGACTTCATGGAAGGTGAGGGCACCAAGGTTGGGCACTCAGCCTCCCCTTCTCAAAGCAAAGCTGAGGATTAAACAGAAGTTGGCTGTTTTCCATCCCAGAGTGCTGCTACAGAGTGTCTGGGTGTAGAACTGCTAAAGTCCTTGGGAACAAAGCAAGAAATCTACCTAAGTGCGTGTTTCTGTCAGCACTTTTCTCCTGGATGCCGGAGCTTTAGCTTCGCCTGTAAAGGATTTAAGGATTTCAAGAGCCTCTAAGGGCAGTGTCCATCTCAGGTGGAGATAAAGAGCTGTGAAGCCCAACAGTCGCCCTTGTCCACTGTATTTGTCTGGTGTGTGTGTTGAATACAAAGTGCTGGTGTTTATGCACAGTACTTAAATGTTAAAAGTGTTCTTGGGTCGGTCAGTGACAGGGGCACAGCCTGGCACAGAAGTTTTTTCATTCTTCCAGGCAAGAGTAAAGCAGGAGTGTTCACCCAGACACACCAGCTGAGCATCCCTAGGTGCTGTAGGATTCACACAACTAATCAGGGTGTTCTGTGTCATGTTCAGGGATTTGGCAAAGTCGTGTTCACCCTGGAGCATCAGCTGCTGCTTTTTCAGATGTCTGGCTGTGTGTTCCATGAATGCTGACTGTCTGCTGCTCTCCTTTTGTAGGAGGTGTGGAGGAGCAGTTTTCTGTACCATGGTAACCGCTGCTCCTGTTTCCACTGGCCTGGTGCATCTCTGATGCTGCTGGCTGTGCTGCTGCTGCTGTGCTGCTATGGGAGCCAGCCACAGGGGAGGTGAGCAAAGCATCCTGTGCTGCTTAACTGAACCAAGGTGGTAGTTTTATATCATCTTGATACTGTGTGTGGTTGACATAACAGTGTTGCCCCTCATTCTCTCCATTCTCTCCAGAAATCTAGACATCAACATACTCACACTGGTAATTCTGTCCCTATCAGGCTCTTTCTTCAAACTTCAGCCAACTTAATTCTACTTCTAATAGACCCAGGGAATGTCCTGTGGAGAGACTGAAATTTTTTTTCTACGGCATTCCTAGATCTTTAAAAATCCTAAGGCACTATCATAGTTAGGAAGGATTTTGAAACTGGAGAAGTTATTGGCTCATGGCAGAAGTTACTGTGCTGTCACATGCACTGTAGTGTGCCTTGACCATATTTGTAAAGGATTTTTAATTGAGATGAGTCCTTTCAGACCTCTCTGGTGTCATTTTTCTAAATAAGAAGTGTGACCATAGCTCCCCTGCATTTCATTTTTAGCCATAAGTCTGTGAGATGTAGGAATAAACAACCAGGCAGATGTGTGTTAATCTCTGTGGGTGTCTGGCAGTGGACCCTGCTCATTTACTCAAACCTCATCTGTTTTCTGCTTTCTTCTGTTTTGCTGTGTGAAGCCAAGGTGCTGAGATAGTTAATGCATTGGCACTCTTCCTCCTGCTCCTCTTGGATCTCCTCATGATCGGGCGTCAGGAGAGGCTGAAGTGCAGAGAGGTGGAGAGGAGACTTCAGACAATCGTTGATAAGATAAACGGTGAGGCCTTGTTCACTTGTCTCAATTGCACCTGTATTTTCCTCCCACTGAATTTTTCTCCAAACCTGATCACACACATTACTAATTAAGCTTGCTAACCTTCCCCTGTGTTGCACAGAAACAGGCTGTGAGAATTGTGTTCCACTCATGCCTGTCCTGTAAAGTAGTTATTTTGAGCTGTCATGTGGCCGTGTGCTTCCAAGCTCTGTGTTACCAGGTGGGTGTCTGTTATGTCTGTGCTTTGGAGTAATTTGAATCCTCAGATTCTCACAAAAATATCTGCCTTGCAGCAGATGATGAGGGAAGAATACGTGGGGTTGTACCACAACATAGAGCAGAAGGAAATAAATTGCCGTGCGTGAGCATCGTCTCAACGGGGGCTTTGGCACCTGAGGGGGCAGTTCATTTCAGTTGTGGCAGTTTTAAGGACAGCCTTTAGCTTTTCCATTGTATAACTATGTGTTTAAGGCTATAAGATGACTGCTTACTTGTTAATACTGGGTGGAGAAAGAGGGGAAAAGCCATCAAGGAGAAAGAGAGGGATGATAAAAGATCATGGGAGTGGGCTGAGCTTAGCACTGGGGGAAAGTGCTTAGCACTGAGCTATAGCCATTATAGGATGTAAATGACTGTAAGACTGGTCCCTCCAGAATTGTTACCACTTAATTCTTTCACGCTTTGTGTTTTCAGATACACTTGGCAAAGAGGTGAAATGGCCAGACTCCATGTACCCTGACCTTCACATGCCTTATGCCCCATCCTGGTCCCTTCACTGGGCCTACAGGGATGGGCATCTTGTCAACTTGCCCGTGAGCCTCTTGGTGGAAGGAGATGTTGTTGCTTTGAGGCCAGGCCAGGAGTCATTTGCTTCTCTGAGAGGGATTAAGGTAACTTGATTGTCTTATTTCCCTGGCCTGTAACAATACATTTCCCGGGATTTTCTTGCTAATGCTCTAATTCCCAGTGTACAGATTATTGGAGTGTTTGATTTCTTCTGACCTTGAAAAAGCTTGAAATTCCAGTTCAGTCAAGGACAGTGCTTTGTTAGCCAGACTGCATCTTCTCCACGAACTCCCAAACCCAACGGACAGGAGACACTAATGTGATACAAAAGCACCATATTTCCATCTCTCCCAGGTCAAGGGGAAATTGTAATGTGCTGCTAAATATAAGTGGAGTGAATCTATCCAGTAGGATAATATGACATACAAACCCCATACTTTATCCTGCTTTTTATGTGGAGAATTTAAAGTTTGTCTGCTTTGACCTTCTCCTTACTACTGATTTATTATAAAAGAAGGTAATATAAAGTTCCTGGCGTAGTAGTAAATTAACAAATTGGTTACAATATCTATAGAAAGATTTTGCTGCTTGAAGATTGGAAAAAGTTTAAAGCTTGAAATTTACCCTTTTTGTTTTTTATTGTAACTTTCACTCCAAATGCCAATTTTCATGAAATAACCAGATGTGCTTGAACACAAGCCTTTGGGCTCTCTGACCTTTTCTCCTAGGATGATGAGCACATAGTTCTGGAGCCAGGAGATCTGTTTCCACCTTTCTCACCCCCACCCTCCCCAAGGGGAGAAGTGAAGAAGGGACCTCAGAACCCTCAACTGTATCGTCTCTTCCGTGTCTTGAAGACCCCAATAATTGATAACGTCAGGTGGGTTTTGACAGTTGTCCCTCATAGGGGGCTGAGCACAGCGTTCTGATCAGGAGGTTTATGTCCAAGGGAAGTGCAGGCTTAGGGTCTTGGTTGCTGAAATCTCAAGCTGGTTTCCATTTCTTAGGTGGTGTCTGGAAATGGCTTTGTCACGGCCTGTGACAGCCCTGGATAACGAGAGATTCACTGTGCAGTCAGTGATGCTGAAGTACGCTGTCCCCATTGTGCTGGTAGGTCTCATTTCAAGCCCTTGTCCTTGAAAATAACCATGTTTTGTCAATAAAGGTGAAGAATTTGCAGCCATCAACAGGAAGCTGTGGCCAGGCCCTAACTCATGCAGCTGACTCTGTGTGTACCTTGGGCAGTTCAGAGAAGCAAAGATGCTGAGCCTTGTAACCATGAGAGAGGAGACAGGAACTGCAGCAGCAGATCAGATATATCTTCCAAACTTTCCCAGGGCTGAGCATGTTACAAGGCACTGAAAACTTCTTCCTTGCAAGTACTAGTAGTTAGCTGACAGTGTCATCTCTGAATTGCAGGCTGGATTCCTGATCACCAACGCTGTGCGCTTCATTTTCAAAGCTCCTGGAATTGCTTCTTGGCAGTACACTCTTCTTCAGCTACAGGTAAAGGAGAGCTTTGAGCTCCACTACACCTCCCCAGAGCACCACTGAGACTGATTCCCTCTCTCAGCCACTTGCTTCATCATGTGGCAGCATCCTGTGCATGCTGGATCCAGGAACATTCAGTGGAGCAGGACAACAGCTCTTCCCTGGCCATTCCTCCTAGACTTCCCTTTACATTTTTTGCTATCTCATTTGCCATATATGTATAGATATATGTGTGTATATATATATGTATTACATATGGTATCCTTTACCTTTAAATTAGAGTTTATGCCAATTTCAGCAGGAAAAGCAAGATTTATTCATGGCCTCCTTCATTACATCTCTGTAAAGTGTACTTTTCCCTGTGTGGCACTTCTTCTGGTCTCCTTCCTTCCTGCCCTGGCTTTTTTTACCTGTCCTCTCACTGTGGTGAAAAAGATGTCATGTGAGAGGTCTGACTTCTAGTTGTCTCTGGCTTTGTTGGTGATTACAGGTTGGGTTTTTTCAGGTGAATGGTGTCTTACCCATCCTTCCGTTGCTCTTTCCCGTCCTGTGGATTCTTGCTACAGCCTTTGGAGAAGCCAGAGTCTTGGCCCAGATGAGCAAGGCCTCATCCAACTCACTGGTAGGTATCTGTCCACACCAAACTGTTGCAGAGACAAGGGCAAGAGGTGAAAAGGCTCTGTAAAGTGAGCACAATGAATTCAGAAGATGTGTCCACATGATTGTAAAACCTTGTTGGATCTCATTGTACCAGCTGTGCCCTCTCCCTGGAGTACAATATTACTTCTTCTTGAACAGATGCTTTTATTTTTTCAACCTCTCTACAGATATCCCAAGGGGATAGGAAACTCTGGAGATTCCATAAAACTCTTCAAGGCTTGTGCTTTCTATGAGATAAATAGAATTTGTCAGAGGGGTCAACGTGGAGCTAAATAAGTGGTGGCTGTAACTTGGGAATTTTTAGCCACTGGGAAGGAATGGGATACATGAGATCCTCTGCAGTCCCCTGTTTTGATGTGTGGGCTGAACAGCCCTTTCCTGAGACTCTGGGGTTTTACTTGCAGGCATGGCATTTGCAGTAGGTCAGGGAGTGAGAGAAGTTTCTGGTGTTTGTGCTGATTTGGGGAGTGGAGTTTGCTGGTCTGATGGAATGCAATGCCTGTTGGGCATCTCTTGTTCTGTCCTCGTGGCAATGTTGGTGAGGTGCACTGAGCTATGTTTGTCTTCTGTGCTGATTTCTGTTACTTGGGCAGAATTTCTCTCTCCTTCTTGTCCTCCCTTGGCCTCTGTGGCCCTGGGTGTGTGTTTTCTGTTCTTTACCCTCTAGTTGTACATGACGAAGCTTCCTGTGTCTTGGGAGGGAGGACACATCCCTCAGTGCCATTTCCACCTTTACCTTTTCTTCTCAGTGTTTTCTCCACTTTACCTTTCCTACCCACTCTCAGCATCACCCGGTTTCTATCTTTGGAACCTTCCTTTTTCCCTTCACACCTTGTTATTTGGGAAAAGCCAGAGCTCCTTGGCTTCCTTACTTCATCTCAACATACCCATTTGCCCTGTCACTCATATTTGCACCTTCCTTGTGTTCTTTCCTGTCTTCTCCTTTTTCTTGTCCAGGCAACTCTCTCTGTCCAGCCAGCTCTTTCTGTGACATCTCAAACATGATCCTCCATCCTTGCTGCTGCAGAACAGCTGTTGGGATGTGCCTTGGTCATTCACCCCCTGACTAAGGCAGTCTTGGCCTCTCTATTTCCCTCCTTCCTTCTCTCTTCTCTGTTCAAAATGTAGCAGGTAAGAATCTTTCCCTCTCCAAACACCTGGCCTGTGTGGCTTTCTTCTCCCCTTCCTATCATGTTTAAGCTGTTTGATTCCCAATTTTTCCAGGCCATAGGTGACCCTTGACTGTTTGCAGGACACAAACCAGTGCCCCCCCAAACAAGCCCCTGCCTCAAGTTGCATTACTGCAGTTGGACTACAGCAACATTTCTTTTAGAAAGGAATTTGCTGCTGGTTTGAAAACATTTGTACTGCCTTTGATATGTTGTTTAAGTCATTATTTACCTTCACTGCTAAAAAGGACGTTCTATTTTAGGGGGAATTTTTGCAGTATCTGATTTTCAGCCCTTGGAACATTTACATCTTTTGTCTCCTAGATTTACGAGCGTGTCAATCAAAATTGTGGTCCACTGTAACTGCTCACATTCCCTTTTACCATCTCTGGTTAAGTAAACAGTTTAAGCACCTTGAGGCACTGTAAGCATATTTTCCAAACCTTTAATCTTTCTCTTGGCTTTCCTCTTAGCTTTCTCCAGTGTTTCAGGATCACTGTAGAATTATGAATCTCAAAACCCACAAAATATTCCAGTTACACTTGTGCTTGTGCTAAATTTCAGAATAATTTGGACTTTCTATTCTATATTCCCTTGTTTGTGCAACAAAGGATCATATTAGATTCTTTAGCCATTGCTTTAAAGGGCCAGGCTTTGTTCAGCTGCAGTTCCTGCTTTCTAAGAGTCCTCATCCTGTAAGTCCAACCTTCATTTTTGCACCTAAATATGCAGCCTTAGTTTTGTGCCTGTTGGGATACATGTTTTTGCTTATTACCCAAGCAGTCCATATTGTTCTGTAACAGTGATCTGTTCTCCTTATGTTGCACCCTGACCCAAACTTTATTATATAATTCACAGTCTCTGTCAGTATTTTTTTTTTTTTAGTTTTCTTTCAGGCCATTAACAAAATACCCACATTTGTCCCTGCTTGAGCTAGTAACACATACTAATGCAAATAATTTTTCTGTTCCATTTAGGGATAGTCTATTTCTAATATATCTAATAAGGGCCCTATTTCCTTGGTATTTTTGTTAGAAAACCAGTAAAGTATTTATCATCAAGTCAAAGTACCAAGTGGTTTATGTCAAAAGCATTACTTTTATCAGTCAAATTTATAATTTTGTCAAAAAAAGATATCACAATAGTCTGATGAGATTTGCTGCTCATATGCTTGTGGTGTTTGGCACTGATTGTATTATTCCACTTCTTTTCTTTTAATTAAGTCTCATATTAGCTGCTCTGTTATTCTGTCTGAAATCAAAGTCTGTCTGGGGTCCTGTGGTAACTTGGATGGTTCTCCTTCCCTTTTTGGGCATTGGCACCACTTCCATTGAACTGGGACTTAATCCATAGTTCAAGCCTTGTGCAAAATCAGCAGTAACAGTCATTGTCCAGACCTGCTAATTTAAACATATTTACTTTCAGTAGCTAGTGTTGGAATGGAAAATATTTCATAGTTATCATATGGTATGATTATATCACTGAATACGGAATAGCAATATTTATTTAACACGTCTGCCTCGCCTGCAATATCGTTTGCAATTTCACTGCCTTTAGCAAGCAGTGGACTGGTTTTAGTTTACTAATGGGATACTTTTCCCTAGTTTTTATGTTAATTTTTATTTCTATTTTCACTTCCACTCACAACTGGATTCTTATTTTTACTATGGGCTTGTTGCTTTTTA
Source organism: Corapipo altera (assembly GCF_003945725.1). Classification (NCBI taxonomy): domain Eukaryota; kingdom Metazoa; phylum Chordata; class Aves; order Passeriformes; family Pipridae; genus Corapipo; species Corapipo altera. Next base: position 5,771,052 of record NW_020884913.1, read on the forward strand.
AAATTGTGACAAAATGTTCTTAAACAGTTCCTAATTATTCTTCATAGTTCTCAGTTTAAGTTATTTCTGACTAATTTCTCTTAGTTTTTTTCAGCTTTGTTGAATTGATCCTTTTTAAAGTGTCAGATATATGCATTATTATTCGGGCTGCTGTTTTATTTACATACAAAAGTAATTGCCATATCCACTTTTGATTATGAGTAAACCTAAACTTTTTCAAAATTACATCTTCTGTGGAATTCCTTTGTGCTGGATGCACAAATCCTGAGTTAGTGAATGTCTCACTGTAATTCCAAGAGCCCCTTGGTAGTGCCCTGCTATAATTTCTCTTCACTTTCTATCCACATCCCATTCATGTCACCTCATTCCTCTGTGTCCATCGTGTTCCAGGCTCCTGCTTTTCCAACCCCTTTTCCAGCTCCCTTCCTGTAACTGACCCATATAACTTAAAACCAGATCAGTCATTCCTGGCTCTTTCTGTCTAAAAATAACCATCCAGAAAAGAGCCTCCTCTGGGTCTAATTGCTATTATTTTCTCTGTAGACATTTAGGTAATGACTGTGTGTTCCTCTGTGATGTACAGCACCAAGCACTTGGCCTGTGCTTCACAAGTAGATAAAGACAGAGTCCATTAAAGATTTAATTGCTTTGATGAGTTATTGGTCTGCCTTGGTACAGCAATTCCCACAGAGCAGGACTCCTGATTTCTCCTCTCTGAAGGCACATACTGAGGGATGGATGTTCCTCATGACACATTTCTGAGCACAATTATAGTAACTGGTCTCTTCTCTTGCTGCAGCTTGCTAAGTTTTCAGAGGACACTCTCAGCAGCTACACAGAGATGGTATCTTCTCAGGTACTATTATTATGAATTGTTTTCTTCCATCTTCACTGCAGAACTTCACGGTATCCTTTCCCTTCCTCTCTGATCTCCTGCTCGTTCCTAGACCCTTTTGACTCGTGTCAGTTGTCCACTCACTCATTTGTTGCTTTAATTTGCAATGCATGCAGGTTGCATGTCTTTCCCCTGCACCTTTCCATGTAAATGCTGCTCTGCTGACCAGAGGTGACTTCAGCACTGAGTCCAGTTGTGCTTTTCTGAATATTGCAAATGGTTTGAAATCAACGCTTTCTGTCCTGAAGACAGTGCCTCTTTCAAGTCCTGTTCCAGGAATAAAATAAACTTTTTATGGTGTGTGTCAGAAAGAAGGGAAGTATTTTGCTTATACTAGAAAAACCTCCTTTTTCAAGACAAAGCTAAAAACCAGAGGGGATGGTGGTCAGCAAGACCAAACATACAGAGGGGACCATGGGATGTTCAGGCTTTTTAAAAGTCTGATCCCGTTTCATAGGCTCCTTATCAGCTTTAAGCACATTATTAGTGCTTCCAAAGCTGGGGCAATTAAACATATAGAAGACCTTTTTTCTGGTGAAGGAACTGCTGTGGCCACCCATCATCCAGATTAAACAGGTGGGTAGATGAAAGACACTTCTCTGTCTAATCTGGAATTAAGATTCCCCTTTCCATAAGGAGGCAGATGGACTCCAGCAGTGATTAAGAATCCCTAGATATTATAAGAATCAATTTGTATCTCCTTGCTCCCAGTCACTCAGAGGAATGTACATAGGTGCACTCACATGTGCTTCCTTTGAGGAATATTTTGTTGTCTTTCTGAGCCAGTTCATCATTTAGCTGAGATGTTTCTCAGGTGGTAAATGGGAGTGATTTGAGTTGACCTCATTGATAAGATTTGTTTCTTTTGTACCTATGTAACATTTTTGCTCAGAAGAAATTGGTTTAAATAAGAGCTTTTTTTTTTTTTCTTCCTGGTGATAGCTCATGATTGTTTTGCATTTGAGCTGACTGCTGTACTAACCCTTAGGATCCAAGGAACGTGATCTAAGGAGCTTTGGTGATGCAAAGCCCAAGGCCTCAAACTCTTAGAATCCAAGGGGATGAGTTACTTTAGGAAAAGATATTGGGAGGTAGCAACTGATTCACTTGAAATGAACTCACTTCAGAATTCCATTCTGGGTTTTTGGGTAGACAGAGGTAGTTTCAGTGAGTTCTCAATTCAACAATTGAACTGTCTGTTAGTGTTCTGTGGAAGGGGGAAGGAATGCTTTTCCCTTGGGAACATCAGCACTGTATCAGGTAACAGGTTCCCACAGAGACTGATGTTTATCTTGCAGTGTATCACTGTGTTGAAACTGAAAGCAGGTAATGTCATACTCCCTTTTTTCCTTCTCTCCCTTCATCTTTCATGAAATGAGTCTTTAATTGGCTGATGTCCTCTGCTTCCCTCGTCAGGAAATGATACGCTGTATCTGGAGTCACTTCCTCTGTGTTTTAAAAGGCAAATCCCCAACTCTGAGCTTCACTTCCAGCTTGCTCCACAGTCTGGGATCTGTCACTGTGAGTATTGCTGGGTTGTCAGAAAGAGGAACTCTATGTGGATGCTTCATTTTCACTGTTCATGTTGTCCTTTCCTGAGCACAGACTGTTAGCAATCAGCTCACTGTGCTGGAATTAGAAACCCTTCAGGCACCTGTCTGTGTAGAAGAGTTTATAACTGTCTTATCATGTCCAAGCAGCACATTTACAGGCTAAAACAATAGTTAGAGATATTCTGTGACATCTGTCAGGCTGTCTGTGTTTTCCAGCTCTGGTTCTAGTCCCATTACATTGTTGACTCCTGTTCAAGAACCAGCTGGTTTGGGTCCTGGTAAGGTACTAGCTGGTCAAACAGGTTGAGTAGTTGCTTCCTTCCCTTGGTCTTCATGCCTAGTTTTATAATATCCTGAGATAAAATTGGTGTTAAACTACCCATCAATCCTGTTAGAGCAAGGAATTCTTGGATTTCTTGGAGTCTTATTAGGTGCAGTTTCTTAAGACAGAAGGTTGGGGAAGAAGAGACTTGTCTGTCCTCCCATGTGTTTATTAAACTCATGATATTTACAGCTATGCCTGAACACTGAGACACATTTTCACTGAGATTTTGCTTTTTTTGGGGTGTTGTGGGATGTTCCAGGTGCTCTGCTGTGTAGACAAGCAGGGGATTCTTTCGTGGCCAAACCCCAGCCCAGAGACTGTTCTGTTCTTCAGTGGGAAGGTGGAACCACCTCATGATAGCCATGAAGATCTGACTGATGAGCTCTCTACACGGTCCTTCTGCCACCCTGAGATGGAAGATGAGGTGAATGTGCCATAATTCTTTGCCTAAAATATGAAGAAGCAGTAAGGATGAGATCCTCTTGTAGAGGAGTCCTGAAGCAGCAGGTGAATCAGCAGTGGCTGGGATTCAACTACTGAATCACCATTTGTTTTGTTGGTCTCTTGCAGCCCCATGAAAGAGATGCTTTGCTCTCTGGGCCCTTGGCAGACACAGTCCACATGGCCAATGAACAAGAGAGGAACAACTGGTCTAGTGATCCTCCAAAGCCTCCCGATGCCCTTGCCCACCGAAAGCCAAACAGCAGAAGCAAACATCCCTCTGGATCCAATGTGAGCTTTAGCAAGGACACGGAGGGTGGAGAGGAGGAACACACTCAGGTAAGACATAGTGGAGGGGCACACAAGCAGGCTTTTGTGGAGCTGTAAGACAGATTCAAACCTATGGAGTTCCCACTTTTGGGGAATTTACCTGGGAATTCCCTGCAGGATTCTGGGCTCAAACTGTGTTCTCTGTAACCAACTGGAATTTCTCTGTCTGTTGGACCAGGTTGTTGGGGACAGTGAGGTGTTGGCTTGTGAGGCTGAAGACTTTGTGTGCGACTACCACCTGGAGATGCTGAGCCTGTCCCAAGACCAGCAGAACCCCTCCTGCATCCAGTTTGATGACTCCAACTGGCACATGCACCTGAATTCCCTGAAGCCCCTGGGCCTGAACGTGCTGCTCAACCTCTGCAACGCCAGCGTGACAGAGCGGCTGTGCCGCTTCTCCGACCACCTCTGCAACATCGCCCTCCAGGAAACACACAACGCTGTGCTGCCTGTCCACGTGCCCTGGGGCCTCTGTGAGCTTGCCAGGCTAATAGGTGAGGAGAAATTGGATGAGCAGACGCAGAGAAATCAGAGCTGTCAATAGACACTTAATCCTTAGAGAGCACAAGAATATTTCCCTGGTCCTGGCTGCTGAGATGGTGGAAATACAGAGCTGACTCTGCTGTTGTTCAGTTGCCAAAAGAGTCTATTAAAGAGATTGCTTTTGGCAAGTTCTGACATTGTCAACACTATCAAAGGAATGAATGTCATCAAGGATATTGCCAGCCAGCCCTGGCTAGGCTTGGTATCCTTCTGGCCCGAGTCTGCCAATCTCATCAGGAGACAAAGAATACCTGCTAATGAACAGCTATCTGCCCTGTCTTTACTGTAAGGCCTTACAGGGAGTTTGGGGATAAATGATGTGAGGTACCTCAGCTCATTTTATAGATTGGAAAACTAAGGCACAGGGGAGATAAGAGGTTAGAGGTAACACTAGGATTAAAATCTGAAAACTTGAACTCACTTCTGTGCCTGTCTTTCAGTGTTACAGTTCCTCTCTTCAGGGAACCAGAAGCACGAACACTGTAATTACTAGTAACATCCAGTCCTCCTGAATTTTTTTAATCCTAGATCTTGAGCCATCTAGATGCACAGAGAGCACAGCTTACCTACCAGTTCCTGGAGAGATGTCAGAATGAGCACAGGCAAAGTGGGTGGCAGAGAAGCAGGAGAAGGGACCTTTCTTTTGCTTTGGTTTGAGCCTAATTTTTCTCCTCCCTGTGTTCATGTTTCAGGTTTCACACCAGGTGCTAAAGATCTCTTCAAGCAGGAGAACTATTTGGCCTTGTACCGCCTGCCAAGTGATGAGATGGTTAAGGAAACAATCCTGGGGAAGCTTTCGTCCATCACCAAGAGGAGACCCCCCCTGAGCCACATGATTAACCTGTTTGTGAAGGACACCACTACCAGTAAGGCTGCCCCTTTCTTTGGGCATCCACTTGAAATGGGGGGATCTTTTCTGAAGAGAGCCTGGAAAATGTCATGCTGGAAGAGTCTGGAGTCCCTGTGGGGTGATAGCCCTGCTCTGCCCATGGCCAGCACAGATATGCTCAACAAACCTTAGTGATCAGCTGTGGCATACTGAGGGGGGGAATTCTTTCCAGCTTTGACTCACTCCAGAATCATAAATAATTTTTAAAAATTGTCTTAGCACATAGTAGGCCTCATTTCTGGGACCAAGTGGCAGAGCAGAACAAGGTGTGGGTTTATTGGCTTTTTAACAGATCTCATGATGGTAGTGAAACTGATACTGCACAGGGTTGAATATTACTCAGGGTTTTAGTTAGTGATGCTCATCCTTCTGATAAATCATAATCTTTGTGAGTTGTCTAGTGTATTATATATTGCATGCTCCTATATTGCATACTAATAAGAAATCTCATAAATCCCGTGCAAACTCATAGTGACCATGAATACAACACCTGAAGCCACGCTGACTTCTCCACTCCTTCTACTGTTTCCTATTCCTGTAGGAATGGGCTGGGATGGAAAGGATGTGCAGCTGGGCACTGTGAGGTCTTAAAGCACCTCAGCAAGATTTAACAGCTTGCCTGTCAGAGCTCTTAGTCTCTTTGTAATTCCTTAAATTGACTGAACTTGGCTCTCTGGAGCTGACATATGTTCAATATTGAATCTGAAATATGATCACTATGCTGGCCAGAGTTTTACCAGGTTAACTGTCTTTTCTTTCCTAATTCTGCTTAAATTTATATCTTTATCTGAAGAGGAACTTATTAATTTGTTCTGACTGCTGCTAGCTTGCCTTTGTGAACAGGAATTATTTTGATGCTGAGATTCTTAGTGTAGGGAAAAAACCTTTAATGTTGCCTCATTTCAACTCCTTATCCTCACTTTTAAACGGTTTAGTTTAGAGGCTGGAGCTCAGACGAATATGTGTGTGACCTGGATTATGCTGTCTAGAGTAAATTCTAAGAGGAATTTTGCCAGCTGGGGTTAGTTAACCACTGAACACCTCTCACACAATAGTCTTGTCACTTGAAGCTTTCTAAAATATTACCATTTTAGAACCAGAAATACTGGATTGTGCAGAAAACATTGGCTGAAATCAAGTGGCTCTGCTTATGCAGAGGTCAGACCAGATGATCATAACTAACCTCTCTTGATACCTTATTTGTGAATAAATCTTTGAATCCACCCACTCCCACGACAGGCTGCAGTCAGAGGGAAATGCATAATAAATTCTACAGCTGTAGCAGAAATAGGAGACAGATTATCTGTGTGTTCCCTTGCCATTCCATTGAAATACGTGTCTCATCATCTGGCAGTGTTCATCCCAAATCCATAGTAACCACATGGAAATGAGGGGCTCACTGGCATCTTCCACCATCTCTGTCTCCCTTTGCTGTGGCCACATTCCTCCATTTCTCTTGCTCTGTCTCACTGGCTCAGCTGCAGTGGTTTGGTTCTTCCTAACGAGTCCCAGCAGCCATGAATAGCTGGTCATACTCCCTGCCTTATTCATTAGTTTTTTCCCTTTTGCCAGAGAAATCCTGGCCTTCAAGTCCACGATTTGGGCAGGGAAGAGGCTGAGCTCACTTTACTGGCAATGAACTCCTTCTAGTTCATAATGTGTGCTGTCACTGCCACTTACTCCTTAGCAGGATTGTGGTGTGGGATGCTGATGGGATTGAATGGGAAGTGGGTTGCAATTGCTGTCAGGCACGAACGTGGGTACATCAGTGTGTGTGTGGTCATCTGCAAGCTCTTGCCCTGTGTCCAGGACATAGGTTTTGCATGGATCAATAAATATCTCTTGTTGCCTCTTTCCTAGCAAGGACTATCTGACCTTAGGAGCAAGGTGGGAAGGATTAGGTGTTTATACAATAAAATTAACCAGAGCTCTGCACAAGTACTCCTTTGTGTCCCTGAGACAGGTTCCTTCTTTCACACACAGCCCCTATTCGTCTCGGAGGTTTGTTATGCTGATAAACTTGGCATGTGTTGACTATTTATAGCAGAAAGCAGAGAGCTGCTATGTTTTGGAAAATCCTCTGGTGTTCCTGAAGGTCCCTGCCTGGTTTGTGCAAGTGGATATTCTTGGCTCTTGATTTCAGCCAGTGTGAGCATTAGCAGTCAGCAACAATGCCTGCAAGAAGCCTCTGGGCTCATTTTTCTTGGCAGTCATTTTTTTTTTCATTAGCTCAGCTTTGAAGCTGTTGGGGGCAAAGTCACAGAGCAGCTGGAGGAGGGAACGTAGACAGAGAGGTCTGCGTGAGTGCAATGTTAATATGCTGATGCAAATGAGAGGGAGCAGGAGCTGTGGAGGGGGGGCAGCCCCACATCCCCTAACTGGTGTCCTGTGCCTGGGACCTGCATCAGACAAGTGATATCACACACCTTCAAGAAAAACTTTTTAACACCTCTGTCTACAAGAGGGAACAAGAGATTTAAAGTCTATATTAAAGAGTAAAGTAGGGAAAGAAAAAAAACCAGGACAAGCTGTGGCGTCCATTGATTTTTAGTTCTTCCCTAATCACAACATGAGTTACTTTTTTAGAGTCTGTTACGTTGAACTTTTGACTTATCCTGATTTAACACATTTTCATGACCTTTTGTGAAACAGCCTGCTATCTGACAGGTCACACTGTCAAATTATCTTCTGCTGCTTGAATGAAAAGTATTCAAGAATAGCTCTTACCCTTCAGTTCTACGTCTGGCCTAAAAATGAATGCACTTTCCAGCGTAGGCTGACTTTGATCCCTGTAGGCTCATCACTGCTGCTTGTACTTTCTTCAGAAGAGGCTCACAGGAATATCTCTCCTTCTGCTCTGTTGGATACAGGAGCAAGATATTATCTCACCTTTGTAGGAGCAGGATTGATACACATTGTAACAGGAGAATAGGAAGGGACCACATGGCTCACATTTTATCACAGCCTTGTTTGAACCCACAGTTAGACAAAGAGCAGCTGCAGGTGTATCATCATCCTTGAGTTATTTCTTAATGGAGACAGAAGACTTTCAGCAAAGGAAAGGGGATATCTGGGGTGCCTCAAAGCAGTTTGTGGGAACAATCACCTTTAAAAAATAAGGGAGCAGTTGGTGTGAAATCCCTTTCCTGGGAGCCTGTATGTGTGATGCTGACTCATTGTTCTCCTGCACTTCAGGCACTGAGCAGATGTTTTCCCATGGGACAGCTGACATCATCCTCGAGGCCTGCACAGACTTTTGGGATGGCACCGATATCTACCCCCTCTCTGGCTCTGACAGGTGGGCAGCTTCCTCATTTGATGTATTCAGGAGCTTCAGATAAATTACAGAGGGAATCTGGTCACTCTACTAAGATTCCTTTTATGGTGCTTGTTAAGCTGTTTAAAAGAAGCTTCAAGTAGGTTTTGAACATGAGCCGTCTCTGCTTATAATTAATTGTTATCATTACAATAATAACAAGCAATTTAAGAGATTAGATAGCAACAAGCACTCAGTTGAACTGTAAGAGCAAGCCACTTCTTACTGTATCTGTTAAAGACATTGGCCTCTTGTAAGTGGATTCTGACTGCACGGTGCAGTAGGGCCATGAGTTACAATCAGGTCATGCTGGTGGCAGAGAATTTTTTGTTGTTGTTCAAGACTAGTGTCTTGTCTTAAATTAAATGCAAAATGATCAGTTCTGCCTGAGCAAATCTACACAATGCATCACACCCTTTGAGTCTTGCTGCAATATCTGATAATGTCTGCTGCATTTCCATCTATAGGCTGAATCTCTGTCCCTGCTAGCAGAGCAAACCAGTAATGTTTAGTTTCACTGACTAGCAGCACATTGTTCTTCTAAGTCTCAGGTGTAAGGAAACTCCCACTGATCCTTTTTGGAATATTTATCATCTTAGAAGCCAATGAAAAATCCAGTGTATAGTCTAATTTTTTACCTTTGTGTTTTCAGCTTAGAGAAAGAACTTTGCCTCATTCTAGTGACTGAATCGTGACCAAACGGAAACTTCACTTACAGCTTCTGGGACCCAAACTCTGAAAGGGGATAAAGAAAAGTCTGTTGCTGCAACTATCTGTGCCATAGATACTATTGTCAGAGTTGTCAGTTCCCTCCTTGGTGTTTATCTCCCCACAGATAAATTATCTCTGATGAATTAATTCTGCTGTCATGCAGGGAACTTCCTTGGAGTCATGTGGCAGCCATATAGAGCATATCACATTAATAAGTGTACTGAAGGAGCACTGTGTTCATACTCATCAATCTGACCAGCAAACGTTCACCACTGCCCCTGATGGAATATGTGCTTTTGTTGTCCTGTAGTACCTGCAGCTTGGAGAATGCAGAAACTGTAGGGAAAGGCTTATTCAGATTCTGACCACTCCTCATGGAAGACATCTTTCAAAAATACACGTAACTGCATGTGGCATGTGGCACATTTTTGCTAATCTTGCCTGCTTTTTGTCTGTTCCACGTAGGAAGAAGGTGTTGGATTTCTACCAGCGAGCCTGCCTGTCAGGATACTGCTCTGCCTTTGCATACAAGCCAATGCATTGTGCCTTGTCCTCCCAGCTCAATGGGAAGTGCATAGAGCTGGTGCAGGTCCCAGGGCAGAGTGCTATCTTCACGTGCTGTGACCTCCCTGGGACAACCCCCATCAAACAGAGCAGCAGGAGGAATAGCTGGAGCTCAGATGGTATGTGTGTCCCCAGTCCTGTCTATAATAAGGTTTGCTACTGGGCCAGGTGCTTGATCTGATCAGCCTAGAGCTGTAAGAACACTGTTATTCAGAGTAGCAGATGGAAATTGAGAAGGAAGGGTTTCTGAAGTGCATTTCCAGAGGAAGTAGCGATGTAGCAGCTGGTAGGTGTATTTCTAGTTATGTTGTTGAAGCTTGCAGAGAAATTCTTCTCCTTGTGGGAAGTCTGTTTCTAAAGCTGGCTACTGAGAGTCAAGACTTCTGGCTATTTTGATACTTGGTTTGCTATTTATCTAATTTTGTGGAAATCACATGTGTTGGGTTTTTCAAAGGAATGAAATGTGTGGTGGTATGTGACTATTCTCCCTTGATGGATTTTAATTCTGTGCTGAAGGAACTGATTCCCAGTAGATGAACTGTACATCTTGTCCAGAACAGCAGTGGAAACTGAGAAATAAGCACATACCATTACATAAATCCAGGAGGCTCTTTTGGGAAGCAAGTCTTAATCTCTCTCTGCCTTGGTCCCCAATTCTGTAAAATGTGACTAGTGGGCTTTCCAACAGCTGGAGACAGCTGTGACTGAGTGTTTTCACAACACTTTCCAGTCCCACCTGTGGCAAGTTTTGTAACTGTGTGAAGTGTTTTATTGTTTTGTTCCTTGTGCTGCATCCAGCTCCCACCCACTGCAGGCTGATGTGGTGATGGTGAAGGAACCCTGTCAAAGAGCCTTTGCAGGGTCCCTGGGAGTGTCTGTGGTGTCATTGGAGGGGACATGATCCGGTTCCTTTGCATCAGCCCCTGATGCTCTGATGCCACTCTGCCTCAACTAGACTCACCATGTTGTTTAAGCACAGTAGGATGTGTTTAAAATGCACATGTGAACGTTATGCAGCACACCCTTTACCTTTCTGCCCAAATTCCTTGTGACTGATCCCCGCCTTCTGTTTTGTCTTTTTCCTTTCCACACTTGCTGTTTCCCGCTTGTATTCTTGGTCACATATGTGGGGATGTCCTGAAACTGCTGCTGTGACTGGGTATGCTGGGACAAATGGATGTCTCCTTCCTCCTGTGTGTGTGTTTCTGCACGTTCCTGTGCCCTTGGGTGTTACCTCGGTGGCCTCCCCACCACGTGTACTTTGTCTGATGCACATGTGGCCCCTCATGTCTCAATGTGATTGCGTGTTGTTTGCATGCCTGAAGAAGGGATTGGGGAAGTGATGGAGAAGGAAGACTGTATCCAGGCTCTGAGTGGACAGATCTTCATGGGAATGGTCTCATCTCAGTATCAGGCCCGTCTTGACATTGTCCGCCTCATTGATGGACTGGTCAATGCCTGCATCCGTTTTGTCTACTTCTCCCTGGAGGATGAGCTCAAAAGCAAGGTAAGCTGTCTCTGCTGAACCCTCTGAACTTGCATGGCCCCTGGTTGTCTGACTGGAGAGTTTAGCTCAGTGCAATCCAAGGTTAATCAGATTCAGCTCGCTAATGAGCCCAGAAGGTACCTGGGCTCCAATATGGCATTGGTCTGCAGTACTCTGGCCTGGGCAGCCACACTAAACCCCTTTGTCTGCTCACCCACAGGTGTTTGCTGAGAAGATGGGTCTGGAGACTGGCTGGAATTGCCACATATCCTTAACACCCAACGGTGACGTGCCTGGCTCAGAAATCCCTCCCTCCAGCCCCAGCCATGCTGGCTCCCTGCATGATGACCTGCACCAGGGTGAGAACTGCTCCTGAGCCACTTTGAATGCCATGTGTTTCCTGGAGGGTTCTTTTAAACCTATTCATAGGTTCCTGTGTCCACACCAGACACCTGATCCTTCAGAGCTTTGAGCACAAAACTGAAAGGGCCTGAGGTGTGCATGTGAGCAAGAGCTCTTTACATTTATGGACTTTCTACCCAGCCAGTACCACAGTTGTTGGAAACAGACATCCAGCTGTGCACCAGCTGCCATGAATTTACAACTGCTCATCAGGGCTTCTGGTTCTTTTTGGGGCCCTGGTCAAGGCACTGAGGGTCTCTTGCCTGTGCATTACTTTGTTTTCTTACTTCAGGTGGGATTTCTTTACTCTCTTCCATTAGAAGGACAGCAGAACAGATAAACTATCATGTCTTAAAAGAGCAGAGACTAGGCTCACATATCTACCTCTGAACAGATTAGTCATCTAAAAATACAGCATTTTAGATGACTGAGTGGGAGATTCAAGTGTTGCTAACCTAGAAAATCAGGCCTCACGTTTCCTGGCTTCTGCAGTGCCATGTGAATATCCCATGTGGGTGGCACAGGGGTGGCAGAGGCAGGTTGCTGCTTATTGTTTATGCTGCTTCTCTGCTCCAGTTTCTCGAGATGACGTGGAGGGGCTTCTGCTCATGGAAGAGGAAGGGCACTCGGATCTCATCAGCTTTCAGCCAACAGACAGTGATATCCCCAGCTTCCTGGAGGACTGTAACAGGGTGAGGGCCCTTTCCCTGTGCACCTTGTACTCTTGTCATGGTCAACAGTATCACCTCATTACTCCCAAAGGGAATTCTTCAAAGCACATAGACTGGTTTACACTGGGACTCCTGATTTCCCCCAGCCTCTTCCAGCTTGGTGTCTAGAGCCTGGGAAGTTTGAGATTCTCTCCCCTAGTCACTTCTGCTGAACAGCTCTTTGCTTTGGCATTTAGGAATGGGGATTACCACACACAGAGTAGCCTTGGGAGCTGCATCTCATTTCCTCTGGGTCCCCTTCCCAAGGGCTGGGCAGGGAGTGGGAACATCCCCACATTCCATGCAGACAAAGGAAACTGTCTCTCCTCCAGCTGTGAGCCATGGCTGGTGCTGCCCAGTGGTTGGTGTGGGACAAGCTCTTCCTGCCTCATAAAAACCTCATGTTTAGCAGAGGTTAGAGGAATATCAGAGATAGATCCAAGCTAAAATCAATCAATCAATCAATCAATCTATTAGATCTGGTTTTAGAAGGCAAGAACCCTTTTTCCCTTGCTGCAGTGTTGATATGGCTGCAATTGAAATAGATCTTGTTGCTGGGAGACAGCACATGTGTCTGACTAGATTCTCCACACAGGTAAAAAGCCCTTAGAAATCCTTGAGCACAGTTTTGTCACACTAACCTTACAAACCCTGAGAGCAAGCACAAACAGCTTGCATTTCAGTGTAGAACTTTTAACAAAACACCTTTGACAGTGGCTTGGGACAGCCAGTTCTATCTACAAGGACATGAATTTGTATCTGATCTAGCAGTTGCATAATTCTAGGAATCATCACTGCCATTTCAGCAGTTTGCTCTGAAATGCCTCTCCTTCACACACACACTACTGCCCTGCTTAATCTCTCCTTTCTCTTTTCCAGGCCAAACTCCCTCGGGGGATCCACCAGGTGAGACCTCACCTGCAGAACATTGACAATGTGCCTTTGCTGGTGCCTCTCTTCACAGACTGCACCCCAGAGAGTAAGTGGCACAGAGTGTGAGTCCTATGAATACCTTCCCCAGCTATTTGCTCTGGCTCATCCCAGTGTGCACACAGGTGAAGGGCAGGGGATATGTTCCACAAGTCTATACTGGTATTAATGACTCTCTGTGGCTACCTGTGGGAAGCCAGGTGTTAACTTCATTTTAGTCCCCATCTACTGAATTGGGCTAAGAACCACTCCCTTCAATTTGCATTCGTAAGAGACACAAAAGCAAACATTCAAAATGCTACTACTGCCTTTTATTAAATAAATATTATCAGTGCACCAGGAGACTTTGATCTCTGCTCACAACCCTCACTGCCTTATATAACTCGGAAATCACTTCCAAGAAGAATTTTCCCCTGGCAATTGCTGTTAACACCTTCTGCTGCTCTGCAGAGTTTTTGATTGCAGAAAACCAGAAAGGGCAAAATTTTTTTCCCTCTCTGAGGCACTATATTGTCTAAGAAAGGGGCTGAGTGCTCTGCTGGCTGACTCCTGCCCAGTCTCCAGCAAAAGTGTGAAGCATCATTATGATTTGGCATTTCAGAACCTCTGGCCACAGTTTACAGTGGCCCACTTTGTGCCCAAGTTTCCTCTCTCTTTTTGACAGAAGTGGCAGTTCCCCACTCAACCCAACCCCTCACTGGGCTGCAGATCTGTGTGCACCAGGCATTTAGATAAGTTGTTTACACAGGAATCTGTGGAGGGGAGGCTTGAGGTTTTTTTGCCTGGAGCATTCCAGAAAATCCATATATACACAGAGCACTGTGCATGGAGCTACAGAATAAAAATCAGATCAAACAGCAGCTTTGATTTAGAGGCCCTGAGGGGTGTTGATAAACATATTGATGAAGGCTAGAGGTGGTGGTGGGTGGGAGTGCAGGAACAGGGACTGGCTCTGAGCGTGGCTAAGCGTGGCACTGCTTTTGGAGTGGTTTGCTATATTCCCTCTGTTCCTTTAGACTTGGAAGAACAGTAGTGATGTGCTGCTGAGCAGAGTTTGAAATGCTGTATTTATTTTAGGTTTATTTCATTTCTGCTGTTTTCTAACAAGAGTATTTGAGGCTGAAGCTGTCTTATGCACCAGCTCTGGTCTGAAAGAAATGTGCTGGAGATGCAACTCTTTGGGTCAGAGTTCTGTGAACCACAGCTCTGTCCCTGCAGTGGCAGAGCACCTGGTCTGCAGTTAGTTACCTATCTAATTGTGTACTTTGTGGATCTCACTGTATATGACTGGCAGCTGGGACAATTTTAAAAGATCTGACTGCCTGTTATCCAGAGTGGAAGGAGTGTGTGAAACACTGCATCTTTGTGTGCATAATGACATGACACGCTGTGTTCCTCCTTCTGTCCCTTGGCAGCCATGTGTGAGATGATCAAGATCATGCAGGAGTATGGGGAGGTGACTTGCTGTCTGGGAAGCTCTGCCAACCTTCGGAACAGCTGCCTCTTCCTGCAAAGTGATATCAGGTGGGGCAGGATCTATTCCTCCTCTGGCTGCCTTTGCCTTGATCTTAGTGAGTGCCCAGCCATGGGTCACACCACACCTGTGGATTGTGCAGGGGGATCCTCACAATTGCTCTGTCCATTATTAGCTGCATTTGTCTCCATAAGGGAGGTCTGGATGGGATGACTACTTAGGTCCCTTGATGCAGAGAGAGATTTTTCTCTGTCTTTGAAAGGAAGATACTCTCTTGCATGCTGGTCTGTTATGTCCCAACTGTCATTACAGGTGCTTCCCATTGGGTGAAAGAGTGGAAATACCCCTCTGGATCAGCCAATTTGTTGACCTTGTGCCACAACCCCAAATATGTTGATTATTTCTTTAAGAATAACTGAAAGTTTAGGGGCATTGATTCTAAGTTAGTGTAATAGCTCCAGGCTTCTCTACAAGCAAGGTAGACAGAGGTAGTGTTGGCACAACATCGTGTGACTTTACAAGCTGGACTGCAGTGAAACGTGGTTTCTCCTCTGGGATGAGGACTCTGATGCTCCTGTGTTGTCCTTGCAGTATAGCACTGGACCCTCTCTACCCATCTCGCTGCTCCTGGGAGACCTTTGGCTATGCCACCAGCACCACCCTGACCAACGTCTCTGATGAGCTCACCCCCCTGCAGCTCTCAGGGCAGCTCAACAGCCTGCCCTGCTCCATGTCCTTCCGCCAAGAAGAGAGTACCAGCATCATCAGGCTGATAGAGCAGGTGAGCCAGGCACATCTCCTCTCCAGGGCCCACAGGGAGCAGAGCCCAGGAGCTGACATGAGCATTCTCCTTGAGGTGCCCATAGAAAGTTTCCAGCACTAGGTTTTCTTGTGTCTCCTGTCCTTTGCTCAGAAAGCCCAACAGAGAGAGAATCTTCCTGCCTGGCTCTACTGGTTCAAGGTGTAGGGGATGGTTTGGGAATGGTGCCTTGTGGCAAAAGAACGTGATTATTGTTCACCTGGATGGAATATAATCTTACAGAGATCCCTAGAGAGCCAGACAACAGTGCACGATTAGGGAGAAGTGTAACCCCAGAAAAGCCAGGAGTTTAAACAAATTTACTCCTTGGCAAAATTCTACCTTTTTCTTCATAACCTCTGCATCCAGGCAAGAGACGTTCCCTTTTTGCTTTCAATGTGTCCAGATCCTCTCCCTTCCCACTTCCCCTGCGGGCCACATGTCCTGCCCCTGCCTGCCAATAACTGCTCCTGGCTGACAGCTGCTCCAGCACTTGGAGGGCTCTGAGGGCTTGTTCTTCCTTCCAGGCCAGGCATGCGACGTACGGGATCCGCAAGTGCTTCCTCTTCCTGCTGCAGTGCCAGCTGACCTTGGTTGTCATTCAGGTGAGTCCTGGCCTGGCTGGGGACAGCACTTAGCTCAGAGAACAGGGGTGTGAGCATGTGTATGGGTGGCTGCAGTGGGGCAGCCTCGGG
Source organism: Corapipo altera (assembly GCF_003945725.1). Taxonomy (NCBI): domain Eukaryota; kingdom Metazoa; phylum Chordata; class Aves; order Passeriformes; family Pipridae; genus Corapipo; species Corapipo altera. The sequence continues at coordinate 5,787,115 of NW_020884913.1, forward strand.
AGAGGAACATGGCCTTCAGTCAGGTTTGGTGGAATTACAAATAGAGACTATGTGATCTCAGCCTGCCCCTTCTCCCTGACCCTCATGTGGGGGTTTCTTTTCAAACCCTTTTTCCCTGGAGAAAAGCACCCCTCTGCAACGTGTGGAGGGGCTGTGCAGTGGCAGCCTAGTTATCAGCTCATCCCAGTGTTTTGGGGGAAGTCAGCAGCATCTTGGGTAACAAGCCTCTCCTACCACTGCTCACACTCTTCACTGTGAATTGTTTCTGTCCAGTTCCTCTCCTGCCTGGTGCAGCTGCCCCCCATCCTCAGCACCACAGACATTGTGTGGCTCTCCTGTTTCTGCTACCCACTGCTCAGGTGAGTCTATCAGGGTGGAATCTCCTCCCACCCACGCACAGGATGCACAGACCAGGTCCCTCAGCCTCACCATGTCCATGTTAAAAGAAAGCTGACTTCACCCACAGCATGCCAAGAAGGCTGCAAGGATTATTCCAAGCACCTGCTTTGACAAGGTGCTTGGAAACAGCCACAGGAGTGTTTGTGTACTGCTGTGTTAACCCTGACAGCTGTGTGAGAGCTGCTGTTATCTTGGGGCTTGAACCTCCAGCTGAAAATCACCTAATCTTTCACTGGCTGGAGTATGATGGAGAGCCTGGGGTGTCAGGTGGAGGAAAGGTACCATGGGTGGATTTTTCCCCATCACACATTTAGAGGTCACCTCTTTCCCTGTCTGCACCTACCATGAATAACACCTTTTACAGCATATGCTTAAGGCAGTGGCCAGATAAGTGCTAATGGTTCAAGCAATCTGAGGAGGTTATTTGGGTTCAAATGATAGATACAGACAAAAATGGAATAGTTCTGGTGCTGAACATGTTACTAAAAGACTAACTTACCTTTCTCCAGTATCTCGCTCCTGGGCAAGCCTCCCCACAGCTCCATCATGACCATGGCAACAGGAAAAAACTTGACTTCCATTCCCAAGAAGGTAGGTGGCCCATCAGATTTTAGTTGTTCACACATTTTTCTGTTCTGTTTTGTCCCAGTGTTGATGCATAACTGAGGCCCTGTGCCTTTCCAGCTCGCTTGGTAAATTGATCCATGGCATGAGCCAGGAAGGGAATTCCTTAGTGCCAGCATACCCACAGGGCAGATCCACAGTGCAGCATCTCATCTGAACTACAGCTTGTCTTTTGCAGCCACTGATTCTCTGATGGTTCATGGAGAGGAGGTTGTGCCAGTGACATGCCTGTGTCATCCTCCTTCCTCTCCCTTATTCACAGACTCAGCACTACTTCCTGTTCTGCTTCCTGCTGAAATTCAGCCTGACCATCTGCTCCTGCCTCATCTGCTTTGGGTTCACACTGCATGAGTCCTGCAAAGAGGTGAACACCACCAGCCTCAATCTCACAGCCTGCTCCTCCATCATGCTGCACAGGTGAGGAACTGAGCCTGGCACACACCCCTCTTACTCTTGCCCTTCCAGGTAGAACTGATTCCCCTCTAACAAGCTTCAGCCTCTTCCCAACTAAAATGGCTACACAGAGGGCTGGGTGCTCTCCCTGTAGCCTTGACAATTGCATTGCTCATTGTCACCTCCTGGTACCAGGACAGCCTGACTCTGGGCTCACACTTAGTTCTCTCAGCTGTTAGAGAAGGACCTGGCCCTGGTGGGAAGAGGTCAGACAGTAAGTCCCCACTGTTGACTTCTTTTCTGTGTCCTCTCATTCACTAGCAATGCTGATGGTGCTCCTGACTGGTTTGGGACATTTTCCAATGCTCTTCTTGTAGCCCAGAAGCTCACAGCTGGCCTGATTGTTTTACACACAGGTAAATCCTAATTCCCAGAACACCATTTCCTACTCTGGGGAAAAACTTGCATCCTTTGCCTCCTTCTTTGCCCTTTGTCTGAGGTCACAAACTTCCTGATAGAAGCAGACACTGCAGTGGCCTCTCAGCACAGACCCTGTCTCACTAAACATTGCCCTGAAATTTTAAAAACAACACACTTGGAGCTGATTCTGTTTCCTACCAGCCTGCTGAAGTGCTGATTCCTTTCCAGTCTCACCAGAAGAGCAGCATCCCTCTTTGCCTTCTTGCAAATCAGTAGCAGCACCTGTAGCTCTCAAAAAATATTCTTTGCCTCAGAAGTCCTTATATCCCTGCTGCCATTTTGTGAAGCACCTCATTTCCATCCCCCAAAGAGCACTAGTACAAGCTGTGGCTGTTTGGGAGCTGGAAGCCTTTTTAAACCCTCTGGAGGGGCGTGGAGCCATGTCCTGCTTGACCCTCATCACCTGTACACCATGGCCTGGCAGAGTATATCCAGCTGCTCCCTGACGACCCTAAAGGGTCTCTGCTCCCTGTCCATGTCCTGTGGTGCTGTGTCTTGGTGCTGGGCAGAGCACTGGGTGTTGAGTTGTGCAGGTGTTCAGGTGAGCAGAAATGCCTTCTGGTTTGAGAGGCAGCCCACCTTTGGAGAGAGGGAGTGTGCAGTACTGTTTTATGTCCCTCAGACCACTGAGGCAAGGCAGGGCTGCTTAGCCTGGCAGCAGTTAAATGCTCATTCCTGTGCAGATAGGTCTGGGTCTCTGGCTAAATATGTCTCTGGGCTGGAGCTTTCCTCTGGTGCAGGCCTGCAGTGACCCAGAAACAAGGGCACACCCACCCCCCAGGTCTGGGCCTTTGCCTGCTCTGTTTTACCTCGCCAGGCTGTGAACCAACCTCACAGGGAGTAACCCTGTGCGGGACAACCACTGCTCCCCCCCACATATCCAGGGACTTGGAATTGCTGTGGGGAGCCTGATCTGAAAGGGCCTTGAATGAAAGGGCCATAAGCCCCATATCCCTTTGGAGTTCCAGCTGTTGGTGTGTGTTGTGAAGTGTCTGTGTGTGATGCCAATAACCCCTTTTCGCTGCAGTGTTCATCTCCATCACCCACGTCCATCGCACCAAGCCCCTGTGGAAGAAGAGCCCCCTCTCCAACCGCTGGTGGACGCTCACTGTGGCTGTTGTGTGAGTATCCCCAGGCCCTGATGAGGCATTCCAGAATGCTGGAGCAAGCAGGGCTCTAGGTCAGCTCTAGCACCAGTTTGCTGGTGCTGAAGAGACAGCAATTGATCTCCACTGCTGAACTGGTGAAGGGTCTCTGTTGTGAGCATTTCAGCCTGAACCCTGATCTGCAGATCCTGGGAAGCTTGTGAGCTCTGCTGAGGTTTGCTGTGTCTGTTTTTGATCTTAGATTGCTGGGGCAAGTGGCACAGACTGTGCTGGACCTGAAACTCTGGGAAAACCTCAATTCTTCTTTGACCTTTGACCATGTTTCCATCTCCCCGGTCTCATGGCTCCTGGGTTTTCTTTCCTTGGTCCTTGTGGTTATCATCAATGAGATTGTCAAGCTGCATGAAATCAGGTATGGGGGTAGTAAGGAAGATGAGGAGAAAGGGCTGGATTCTCACTCCAGCCTGGCCTTGAGCTGCAAAAAAAATCATGCCCGGGGAACAGGGTGGGGAATAAAAAGGAAAAGATGATTGCATTGTGTAAATCACCTGGTTATTGTGTTCCACCTCTCAGGGAGGAAGCACAGGGGAGGAAAGAGGGTCAGGGAAGGGCAGTGGCAGTGATTGGGAGCAGGAAGGGAGACCAAAATTTCCTTATCTCAAACCAAAGAGAGGGAGACAGCCAAGGTCTATGAAATACCAATGTAGAATTGGAAGGGGCTGTTCTCTCCATCTTGTCCCATGAGGACAGAGAGGCATTGAATCCCAGCAGAGGAAACAGGCCTTCACACAGTGCCTGGACTGTGGGACTCATTTTCAGGGGAAGTGGCTGAAGCCAAGAACTAGTAGCAGGCAGTGACTGGCTGTTCTCCCCAGCACAGGGAGCAGCCAGGGCTGGGAGTTAACGCTAATGAACGTTGACTCAGGAAATGGGCTGGTGAGGAAAAGCAGCAGGGATTGCAGGGAACCCTGGTGGGGACAGAGACACCATCTCTGTTCCTGGGGAAGGGTTTCTGGACCTTTCTCTGCTGTGTCCGGTGTCCCTGGAGATGGGATTTGGCTGGATGGGGAAGGACTGAGACCATGGGTTGCCTTCTGCCTGTGATTTCCCTCCCAGGCTACCAAAGGGCCCAGGCCAAGGGCTTCCCTGTTTCTTGGGTCTGGCAGCCCAGGAATGGCAGTGGGACAGCCTTGCTTGCCTTTCCCCTCTCCATATGCTGACTCTCTTCTTTGTTCTTCCTTCTCCAGGGTCCGGGTCCGTTACCAAAAGAGGCAGAAGCTGCAGTTTGAAACCAAGCTGGGGATGAATTCACCATTTTAAATGCTCCCAGCTCAAGTTCCCTGGAGCCAGGGCCAAACAGCCACATCCTGCACTGGGAGAGAGGCTGCACCAAAGGCTCAGGGAGTTTTCCCTCCCACATGCAAACCAGACAGCCTCCTGGCAAAAGTACATCAGCACCTTCCCGGGGCCCCAGGCAGGGATCCCCCCCAGGTATGCAGCCCCTCCCCAGCCTGCCAGGGTACACTCACAGGAGCCTGCAAGCTCTGGTGCCTCTTCAGGCTGCTCTTCCTTTATTTATTTATTACTAGAGGTATTTGTTAGTATCATGGTGATGCTGAAATGAAGCGACTCCTTTCCTCTGTGTGAGCAAATGGGTTTCCTGGGCCTGGCAGGAGAATCTGGGGCCAGCAGGGGAGATGTAGGTCTGCTGAAGCAAGAGATCTCTATTGAAACCTGTTTTGTTTTCCCATCTCTGCCTGCTCTCCCTGTGTGCATGCCTGTGCATGCCCTCACCTGCCTCCCTGTCCCTGTGTCCTGGGGCAAAGGAGCCATCCCTCTTGCAGTTCCAGGAGTGCTGGGAGCCAAGTGGGGACTGGAGCTCACATCCTGAGGGGACAGTGGGAAGGGTCTCTGGCAGGGCGCTGGGACAGCCAGGCTGGGCCAGGCCTGCCCTCTAGTGTTGTTGCTGTATCCTTATCCCGGCTGTTGAGTGCTTCAGAAGAGGGATGAGACACAGCTTTAGGAAAAGCTGCCCCCGTTTGACTGACTGATCTGGTGCAGAGGGAGTCAGGAGGGCAGCTCTGCCTGCCTGCAGGGAGCCAGCATGGCTCAGCTTCCTCCAGCCCTGTTGAACGAGCTTTTATCTGCTTTAATAACCCCAGAGAGGTTTATAACCATTCTCCTGTTTGTGATCCGAATTGCTGTTCTGCTTCAGTAACACGCCTGCTTGAGAGAGCCACAGCCAGAGATAAAACCTGAGCCTGCCTATCCCACCCTGGAGGGAGGGGATGTCTTTCCTGGCAGGATATCTGCAACTTGCAGTTGTGACTAAGACAGAGCTGGTGGATGGCTCCTTCCCCAGTCCCAGGATTGTGCTGCATCCAGTACATTCTCTCCAAGGCACTGGAAAACCCCCCCCTCATCATGTCTTTCTGTGATAGTGCCGGGAAGTCTCTCCCCTCCATGCTAATGCCTTCACACAGAATCACAGGATGGTTTGGGTTGGAAGAGACTTTAAGGCTCATCTAGTTCAACCCCTCTGCCCATGGGCTGGGATGTCACAGACCAGGTTGCTCCAAGCCCTGTCCAGCCTGGCCTTGGACACTTCCAGGGATGGGGCATCCACAACCTCCCTGGGCAGTGTTTATTCCCTGTTTTTCTGGAGGTCTCTTCATTTGCCTGGGGGGACCCTCCTATGAGGGTTTGCTGCAAACCAGGATCTGTCCCAGTGCAGCACACCTGCTCTGAGCTTGGAACAGACCCCAGCTGTACTGGGAACACTGGTGCTGTTGTGGGCTGACAGACAAGGGCCACACAGGCTTGGCTACCAGAGTATTTGCAGCTCATGGAGATATTTTCTCTAGTTCTAAAAACTGACCAAACCTGGTAAATCCTGGCCCTGTTTTTGCTCCCAAGATTAACACTACAGTTGGCTGTTACTTCCCTGTTGGTACCAGGGGCTAACAAATGGTGGCTGGTCCCTCCTGGGCAGGCAGGGAGCTCGCTGGAACCCCCACGCTCTGCCCTGCTGCTCCAGCTTGTCTTCCTCACTTTTCAGCATAACCAGAGAGCACAGACACGGCTTTGTGTCTCTAAGCAATACCCTCTCCCCACTGTGGGTCTGGCAGGGGAGCAAAGCTGGGTACAGGCAGTCCCTGAGCTCTGGGGATGCACGGGGGATGTTGGAGGGGAGCAGATGGGGGTGTTTGAGGCCCAGACTCTGTTCCTGCAGCTGGAGAGTGGATGTGGAGATCCCATGCTGTCAGGATTGCATGGGATAGGGAGCCAGCAGCTCACTGGCCACTCCTCTTGCAGCCTGGGTCTGAACTCTGCCCTCACTCCCCTGGCACTCACAGAGCCACCTGGCTCGGGGAGAACAAGCTGCGCCTTTCCCAGCCTCAATTCACTAAATGCCAGCTCCAGATCTGTTACACCTGACACCTGAGAAATCACCTCTTCTTCCTAATGCCAGGGTTGGGTCACAGGTGTGGTATGATCTCCTCTGTGGCCGAGCTGAGCTGGAGGCAGAGGCAGCACAGAGCTGCTCACTGCCGTCCCTGCAGAGCAATTTTCCCCCCACCCGAACCTCAGCCCTTGCCCTGTGCCAGAACTGCTGTAGGTGATAAAAGGCAGCAGATTCCAGGGCTTCCTGCTGGCCACACCCTCCTCTAGAGGAGGCACCTCCAAGGGTTTCCTTCTCTGAGTGATCACAAATGTTTATTTTCCTGCATCCTCCTTCCCCTGCTAGACATGGAGGGAGCTGAGGTGTATGAATGGAGCCTTTTGGATGGTCTTGCCAATGCCACCCTTCCCTCAGCCACTAAGGTGTCCAAGGGTCAGGGTGCATGGCTTCAGAAGGAAATTTCCTACATCAAGATGTTTTTAAATGCTGTATATTTTATATTAAATTTTTTGGGATGTATGTAAAAATATTTCATTTGTATTAAAACTTGTAAATTGTATTAAAAAAAAAAGAAAAGATAAACCCAGACCCACATGCATCCAGTATATGAATGGCAATAAATGATTGTCTTGGATAACACACCCAGTGAGAGTGGGAACGAGTTTGCACCAGCAAAGGAAGGAGGTAAAAATGTGTGTGGCTGCTCAGGTCACAGGGTGTGAGTTTCCTGGCTCGCCTGTTGCAGGGACACAGCCCAAGCACTTGGATGCTCCTGGGACCCGATCCTGGCCTTTTTCCCACTTTCTGCTCAGCTTTGGACAAATCTCTGCAGCTCTGAACACCTCTTCCTACAGAATAAGTTTGCTTACCTGTTGGTTTCGTGGATCCCAGGCACTGCTTCAGTCGAGGCTGGTGGCACGGTTTGAATCCCTCGGGATGGATGAAAGGTCAGGGTGAGCTGGAATAGGCACTGGGAGCACTGGAGACAAGAATGAGGAGGCCTGGGATGCTTGTCTTGAGCAAAGCAGGACCTGGGGTCACTGTCACCACACTCTTGACCATGCAGGAGGAGGAGGAATGCTCTGCCTGGCCGGTGGAGGGAGCTGAGGTGCTGGGATGTGCCCAGAGCTGGGCAGTGGGACACTGGGAGGTGGTGCTGGTCCCTGCTCTCACCACGTCACTGCCACGGTGGTGAAACTCAAAGTGAACGTTAACCTTGCAGGACTCAGCAGGGGAGATAATCTGAGGAAACCCTGGAGCACTCAAGGGACAGGATAAAGCTGATCCTCCATGAACTTCAAACAGTAGGTGACAAGCTTGTGCAATTTGACACGAAGGACACAACTAGGCAAAACTATCAAAAGGGTAAAATATGCCCCACTGTTTAATAGAATTTAGTCTTAATGGATGTTAGTGGAAAACAAAACGCATGATTAACACAAACAGAGCAGATGGTTTAAAATCTGTTGTCAGTCTGGTGATTACATGGGCTATTTTTTCCCCTCACTGTCTTGCTGCACAGAGCAGGTGCAGCTGGGGTCAGTTAGTCCCAGTTGCAGTGTACATAACTTACACACCATACAGTAGCTTCAAAATAGAGATCTAGAGCTTTTAAAAAATAGGCATTCTTCTGCAAAATCGAATGTTTAATTCCCTTATTGACAATGAGAGCAGCGTCGTGCTGCCCTCAGGTGGCTCAGACGGCGGCAGCTCCACCCCAGTGTCCTCTTATCCCTGACCCTACAGTCCAAGACTTGCAGTTCTGGTTAGTAAATATATATAATAAATCACATTTAAAATATATACATTGGCCTTTTAAAAAAGAACATTTACAGTTTATCAACATTGAAAAAAAAAACTTGGGTTTGTCCCAGGTTGACTCACGAGAGTAAAAATCAGTTTTAAAAGGTTTCTGTGAACCTCTTGATAAAGTGCCACTGGTTGTAGCTATTTGAAAACATCACGTCCATGATGTGGCACTTCCCTGTCAGACATAGGCAGTGGATACACTGAGTGGGACAGAAATCAGAGACCAATTCATCAGGAGAGAAGTGTCTTAGAGCCTCACAGTGACCTCAAGTCCCAGCCAACAATAGGATTTTAGGTTTCTTCAGGACTTTGTTTTTGCTTTTCAACCCAGAAGCCAGGCTGGCACCTCTCACCTGCCCAGCCCACAGCACAACTGCCCTCAGGAGCAGAGACGCTTGGGATTGTCCAGTTGGGCTTTGCTCCCCTTCCCATGCAACAGGACAAGGGGCTGCAAACAGTCCAGTTCAGCCACAAACTCCCAGAAGGATTGGGAAGCAAATTCCTCCTCAGCCACCTTCTCCCTTTCCAGTTTGGCTTTGCATTGGCGATTTTTTTTAAAAAAGAGGGAAATACGTGGATTTTTCTTTCCCTTTGTTTGGATTTTTTTTTTTTTTTGTAGCAAATGGCACTTCAGCACAATCTTTCAGTTCCCTTCTGGTGCTCCGATGCTTTCATTTGCTTGGCATGCCGGGTGCGAGCCAAGTTCGGGGCTCTTGGACATATTTAGCCATGCACTACTGAGCAGATCCTGCGAGAGAGAGAAATCTGTCTCCGAGCGATGCAGCCGTTTCCTCCCGCCTGGATGCAGGGAGCTGTCGCTGCAGCCACGGGCTGTGGCCGCATCCAGCGCACAGGAGCTGCTTCCCGAGCCGCATTCCCGCGGGGCACGCGGGGTCAGCTCTCCCGCCGGGCCTCGGTGCCGCGGGGAAGGATCGCGCCCGGCCCCGAACGCCGCTACTGTTCAACAATGCTGGCGGCGGCGTTTGTGCCAGCAGCTCCCTGCAGGGAGGGGGACTGGGAAAACGGGCTGTTTTCTCCCAAAGACAAGGGATAGGGGAGGGGGGGAAAAAAAGAAATTAAAAAACATCAACACCCTGCTACTTCACTCTGGAAGGACCAGGGTGGGGGTTTGTGTAGGCACGGTGTTGGCAGAGGGCAAACTCCATTGAGCAGCACGATCCAGACGGACTGGCCCAAATCCCCAGGCCTTTGGCGCTGCCATCGCCATCCTCATCGCTCTGGGAAGGGGCAGGAAGGCCCCCCATGTCCGGCAGGGCCGTGACAGAACATCCGCCGCTTCGGAGGCTGTGCCAGCCCCATCCCAAGGGGGTTGTGGGTCCCGCCGGAGGGATTTCGATCCACTTGGATTACACACTGCCTGACGCTGACGCATTTGGAAAAGCGGCAAATAAAGCAGAAAGGTTCCTTCTCGCTCCACAAACTGCCAAATTGCGACAAACCCTGTCTTCTTTTAGCTGCTGTCAGGCCTTGCCGGGGCTGGGACTGCTCAGTAAATCGCCAGCTCAGTGGCGGCTGCCTGGGGAGGTCTCTCCTGTGACACATTGTTGGCAGGGGATAAATAATAAGAGGCAAGGCTTGACAATGCAGTGGGGAAAGAGAAAGGTCCCTTGTGGAGGCTCCTCAGCTCTGTGCAAGGGAGCGAGGGCTTCTCTGTGGCCTCCAGGACCACATGTGCAGCCCCCTCTGGGCTCTCCTCCTGCTTCCAGTCTGGTGGGAAATGCTTGACCCCCTCGGAAACCGGCCCACAGCCACGCTGGCACGTGTGACACAGAACCAGGGGTGAGCAAGGAGGGCAGCTGCGTTCCCAGCTGCAGTGCAAAGTGCGGGGAGGGAGTGGCTGGAGAGACCTGGTGGCGCCGCTCGGTGCCAGATCCGCTCCTCCCCATGGGTGAGGGGCACTGGCGGAGCAGCCGGAGGTGAGGAGGGGAAGGAGGGAGCAAGCCTCAGTCCAGCATCGCGTCCAGCTGGTCGGCCAGGTCGTCGAACATGTTGCTTATGTCTTCCAGGATGTTCTTGGCCGAGTGCACAGTCCCAGGGTGGCTGGGGAGGAAAGGGAGAGAGTCAAAGCACCGCCCAAAGGCTGCAGGTGCTGATGGGGAAGGTTTGGCCAGGCTGGACCTGATCAGTGGCAGCTGGAGCTCAGCACACAGGTGGGCTCGAGCACCAGTGACCTGTGTGGTGCAGGCAGTTCCCCTGCACAGCTTCCCAATCCCACCTCAGGGGTCCAGCCCCAGCATTTCCCTCACCTCTCTGCCTCCTCCACCGTGATCTTCTTCTCAGCTGCCTGCAGGGTGGCTGCCAGCGTGGAGTTGGTCTGTTCCAGCCGCTGCTGGGCCAGGGTGGCCCCCGGGGCACCTGCCAAAGGCTTTGCCAACATCTTGCTGCCTGTGTCCAGTGTCAGTGAGCTGGGACCAGGCAGGGACCCGATCACATCTGGCACCGCCTCTGTGGCTGCCCAGGGAGCAACAGTGTGGCGGGAGGGCTGCAGGACCTGCTGGTAGATGGTCTTGGGCCCAGAGAAGACAAGCTTGGTGGATGCCACAGAGGTGTGCTTGGTGGGGACATCTGCAAAGGAAGGGGATTCATGGCACATGGTGGCACAGGTCCTCCTTGCCTCCCATACCAACACAGGAGGGAGCCCCAGGCCCTGCCACCACCTCGGGGACACCCCCACAATCCCCCTTACCTGCAGTGGGTGTCCTCACCACGGCTGTGCCAACCAGCTCTGTGGGGCTGGGGGCTTTGGTGGGGCTTGGTGCCTTCTTCATCCCTTTCTCCAGCGACAAGATGCTTTTCTCTATCTCAGCAATCCTGAACTCCACGCTGTCATCGTCAAAGGCATCCCCGGCCAGCCCAGCCTGTGGTGCCTGCGCTGGTGTGGCAGGGCCTGCGATGCTCACTGCCTGTGCCTGGGCATACTGGGGTGTGGGGGTGCCCCCCAGCTCAGCCTGCCCAGCCATGCTGAACGCCTTCAGCACCGCCTGCAGCGGCTCCCGCTCCCTGAACCGCGGCCGGCGCTTCACCGTGTCCGACTCGGTGAGGTTGAACTCCAGCACGGGCGGCTCCTTGGTGACAGTGGGAGCTGCCGGCTCCTTCCCAGTAGAGCAGGGGGGCTCTGCTGGCTGGGAACCAGGCTCTGTGTCCGGCACGGCTGTGTCGGCTTTGGGATGCCCAGTGGGCTTCGGCCGCTGTTTGATGGTTAAGTTGCCTTCTTCTGCGAAGGGGATACACTCACTGGAGCTGTTCTGGGAGGATGAGGAGGAGACCCCTGGCTTGGCCTCCTCCTCTGTGTCTGAGCAGGCATCCTCCCGCTCGCCCTGCGCAGCCACCTCTGTCATGGGACCACTGGGCTCGCTCAGTGTCCGTCTCCGTGGCTTGCTGCTCTCAAAAGGGTCCCTGCTGCCATCAGAAAGCATGGCACTGCTGGTGTCACCGCCAGCGTAGGACTCGTCACCCACATCTGCCCGGGGGAGACAGTCCTGAGTCAGGTGCAGTGGTTTTGGGGCCAGGAGGGGCTTGGGTGGACTCGCCCCCGGTGTTCCCTCCAGCGCAGCCGCCAGGCTCTTCACTGTCCTGCCACGGCCAGTGTCACTGGGGGTGGCACCTGCATCAACCACATCCTGGGGGGCCGTGGGCTGCTGCTCGGGGTTGGGGGGCTGCTCACTGTCTGCCTCGGCAGCAAGGGCGCTGGAGACGGAGCTGAGGCGCTTGGGAGGCGGCGGCGGAGGGCCCTTGCGCTTGGCGCGGATGGCGAAGGACTGGCTGCGGGTCACCTTGGCATCCACCTGCAGACAGGCCCGTGGCATTTGGCTGCGGCCTGGCCGCCGTGTCAGCGTGGCATAGGAGCCCAGGGTGCTGGTGGGAGCCCCCTCCTCCTCCTCATGCTCCCCGTCCGACAGCGCGTAGCGGTTCAGGCTGTGCGAGCGCTTCTTGTGCTTGAAGCCTTCGCCCCCGTTGTGCTGCTCCCCGCCCGTGGGGGACGCGGTGGGCGGCTCCGTGGGGCCACACTGGCTGTGCAGGTAGGAGAAGCCTTTTTGGGCTGATGTCTGCAGGCTGCTCTTCTGCCCGGGGGAGACGGAGGGGTAAGGCTGTGCCAGGGCCTTGGGCTGCTCCGCTCCCAGGAGGGATGGGACTGTCGGGGATTTCAAGGAGATGTGTGGGTACATGAAGACGTACGGGGCCGTTCCCTTGCTGGGGGTCTGGGGAGGAGTACAGGGGGTGACTGCTGGAGTCCCGGCTCCTTTCTGAGCCGTGGGCCGGGTGTACTGATCCGTGCCTTCGGGCAGGTTCCTCTCCTTGAGAGGGCTGCCTCCGCCGCCGTTGGCAAAGCCGTTCAGCCCCTCGGGGGATACGAGCATCCCGTAGGGCTCGGGACTGGGCCGTCCTGGCAGGCTGGCCGGGCTCTCCTTGCTGCGGGGCGGTGCACAGGACTGCCCACTGCTGCTGCTGCTCTCCCCACTGCCCAGGCTCTCCTGCGAGGGGCTGGAGAGGCGCCGGGACAGCACGTTGTCCTGCGAGTGCCCTGAGCCCCGGGACCGCACCCCGATGCTCTCCTGGCTCCGTGACATTCCCTGGCTGCTCTTGATGCCGAGTGTCTCATGGCAGCTGTTGGACATGGCCGTCTGGAGCTCGTAGCTGAGCTCACTGTCCTGGAAGGTCGTCATTTTGGGGGTGTGTGGGGACTGGCACTCCCCGTTCTCCAGTGACTCGATGGTGACAATGTCCAGGGAACCGGGGACCTTCCGTCTCGCCAGAGTTGCTTCTGCTTGGTTGAGGCTTTTGCGGAGGTCTCTGAGCTTCTTGACGGCCAACATGATCTTTTTCTGGTGGCCTGCGGGAAGGAAAAGGACATTAGGTTGGCTCCAGCCCCCAAGGCCTTTGTTTTCTGGCCAAGAAGAGTCATGGTCATGTCACCAACCAGAGCAAAGGCCTCCGGGTTATTCAAACCCTGCCTATGGGAGGGAACAAACTGCCTCCAGCATCTACCTGACTCAGCCCAGCTCCAGCCTGCCAAGGACAGTCCTTAGGGACAGCCATGAACTGCCCTTTCCAGGTGCTCAGGACATGCCTGCATCTCCCAGCCTGAGGGAGAACAGGGTGTGGGGACTGGGTGGGAAACTTGGCTGGCCTGGGCCACCCCAGCATAGCGGGAAGGACTCACCCAGCTTGTTGATGCCGATCTCTTGCAGATCCTCCCACGTCAGGTCCGTCACGATGGTGATGGAGTCATAGCCATTGTTCACCAGCTTTTTGTGGTACTGGGGCAACCCGATGGCACTGAGCCAGTCCATCAGGTCAGCCTGGAAAGAGCATGGAGATGCTGCTGTGAGCATTGAGGCATTGGCAGCACCTTCATTATCCCCTCCCTGTCTCTGCTCAGGTGTCTGTGTTTTCAGGTTCTCTCTGACTGCATTAAGACAGTCAAAGCCATTGCAGTGTGTATTAGACCCGCTCCTGTCCTGTCCTGGGGTGAGAGAGCTCTGAGAAAAACCCAGAAAAAGAGAGTGACCAAAGCCCTGGTGCCAGGGACTCACCGGGATGTAGTTGGGCAGCCACTCGGCGATGCTCAGCTGCCCGATCTCCGTGGAGATCTTTTTCCTGTGGCCTGGCTTGGTCACGCCGATGGCTGTCAGATCCTAAGGGGAGCAGAGTGGGGCCATGGTCAGCTCAGAGAGCACAGAGCAGTGGGTACCACTGTCAGCAGCTCAGGGGATGCTGACCAGGGTGAGGAAGGACCTGCCCTACCTCCGGGGTCATGCGGCTGATGGTGGGCACGTCATAGCCAGCGTTGAGGAAGTTGGCAGTGTATGACTCCAGCTGGAACTCACGCAACCAGTTGTAAATCGCTTCTGCGTCCTGAGGAGAGGACAGGACACAGCACAGCCCATCACAGTGGCTGCAGGGGCTGGAAGGAACCTGACTGCTCCAGGCAGGACAACAGAATCCCCTTGGACAAGACCCACTTGTCGCCAGTGTTCTCAAGACCCAGTTCCCTGTGTCCCCAGAGCAGTGAGAGCTGGGCTGAGTGCCCCAAACACAGCCCTCTCACCCAGCACACCATTTCCCAGTTGTCCCAGTTACCTTCCCCTCGAGGAGCTGCTCAGGACGCAAGAACTGGTGGGAGAAGACCCTGTCTCCAGGGGGGCAGCTGCCTGGGGTCTCTAGGCTCTGTGACCCTGGTCGAGAGGAGAAAGGAGAACTGTCACGGGGGCACTTGAGTAGCAAGCAGCACCCAGGGCTGGGGGGACATCTGTCCCCAAGGTCCCATGGAGTTGGGACAGCCCTCACCTGCTGTGGTTGTCAACTGCCCATTGCGTGGCTCTGATCCCAAAAGGTGTTGCTGGAGGTCGTCGCTGGAGGAGGGCAGAGGCTGAGGGAGAGGAGGAGTGAGTGAAGGAGGGACCCTGCTCCAGAGACAAGCCCTGTCACACCCACAGGAGCAGAGGGGTGGTCCCTGCACTGGGCTGCTGGGCACAGCTTCCCTCAGTGAAAGGCTGGTCCCCAGCAAAAGATCTAGACAGGATTTGACCCAGGGCCTTTTTTTAACCTCTCAGATAACACAGGACACAGTGGAGATGCTGCATGGTACCAACCATGGCCCCCAGCTCCACTCAAAAAGGCCAGTTGTGGTTTGGGGAGCAACTGAAGACCCCCCAGAAGCATCTCCCTGCTGAGTCCTGGCAGCAAGTAGGGGTTTGGTGGAGGATGCTCAGCTCCAGCAGTCCTTCCTTTGAAAGGAGGGATACAGGCAGACAGGGAAGGGGCTGGGGCTCCATCTCCAGCCTGAGCTGGCGCAGGGACGGGCTGGGAGAGCAGGGGCTGGTGCCTACCCTGGCGTTCTCGATGAGGATGCTGGTGCTCTGCCCGTTGGTGCCCTCGGTGCTCTGGCCGCTGCCGGCGCTGCGGATGCTGCCGATGCTGCCCTCGCTGCCCACGCTGTTCCTGTCTCCTGCTGCTCGGGGCAGGCAGGGAGGCCGTCAGGAGCACCCCGGGATCGGGGCTGACACAGGGCACAGAGGTCCCCAGCAGGGACACAAGTGCCAACACAGTGACACCAGTAAAAAACAGTCTCCCACAAGATCCCTCTGGCCACAGACAATGCACCAGTTCCCTCCCGCCTCCCAGCATGCACGACACAGACAGGGTGACCTGGGCCGGCAAGGGACACACAGAGGGGACATGGGGATGCAGCCTGGCTGAGGACACAGGGAGTGAAGGGGCTGCTCTGTGGGCTCCCCTAAACTCCCTTTCCCTGCGTCTGCTCCCTCTCATCTGGCTGCTTCCCCACTGAGAGGTGGAAGGAGAGTCTCCCCCCCTGTACCCCTGCCTGGGCAGGGCTGGGAACAGGGGAAGGTCCCCAGCCCCTCTCCCTCCCCAGCTGCTCCCCTGACCTGAGCTGTCAGGGCCCGGGGCCGTCCGGGTTAGGGTGAGGTGGCCACTTGGGGCTGCCTGGTGAGGACACTCGTCAGGGAGGTGCTGCAGCCCACCGGGGGGTGCTGGGAGGGCCCCGGGGGGACCCTGGCGCTGGTGTGCGGGTGCCACACGGGGGACAACCATGCCTGCATTCAAAGACAAAACACGTGTGGTCAGAGTTCATGCGGGAGGCAGTGGGGGGGGACAGCTGAGCCTCAACCCTCAAATTACCACCCCACCAATGGTACAACCTCCTGTGCCCATCTGACTCCTTCTCTTCCCCCCTAGCTAGCCAGGGCTGCGGGGCCTGTCCTACAGGAGGTGCTGGGAAGGGTGGGATGGTTCACACAGGGGACTGTCTCCAGCATGGCCACTGACCTGTTCGCTTGCTGATGACCTCAGCGATGGAGGGGGGGAAGTATCCGACACGGTCGGTGCCTTTCTGGGCGTCGTGGATGTGCCCCTTCCATCGCCCGTCCGGATGCTGCTCCAGGACCTGCCATGGGGACGAGAGGGGTGGGATTGGTACCCAGGGCCATGGTGGGGCAAGGGGATGGGAGCAGGGAGCAGCCTCACCGTAATGACATCTCCTGCTCGGACGTTGAGAGCAGTCGGGTCGTGGAGGTTCCAAAAATCCTTCAAAGCTCGGACCTTCAGGATTCCTGATGCCTCTGAAGGCAAGGGACAGAGGGAAGAAAGAAGGTGCCAGAGCGCAGGGAGGAAAGAGAGGGGGTTCATGGAAGGCAGATGGAGAAAGCAAAAGCAAGGAGAGGGGAGAAGAAAACATTACTACTGCAGGAAGGACTCAATCTCCAGACACTGTCCATGCTTGGGATGGGGGCACATATGACACAGGACTGGGATGCTGGCACTTACAGCCACACTGGTTTAGGCTACTCAGGAGCACTGGGAGCCCAAGCAGGTCCCAGTAGGAAGAAGCCCCTCTCAGTGCTGTCCCCACCTCACCTCTCAGAAGCTGCTTGATGTCCTTGCTGGCGTGTGAGGTGGTGAACTGGTTGACAATGTCCAGCGCCGTCTGGTTGTAGGTGTTCCTGATGTTCACATCAACACCGCCCTGCCCGGGAGGAGACGTGGTCATGCCCAGACCCCCCACCTGCTGCTGAACTCATGAGGGACGAGGGACAGAGGGGAAGGGGTGCTGGCTGACCCAGGGGCCTGTCCCCCCGTGCAGCCCTGTCCCCACCGCGCTCACCTCCAGCAGCAGCCGCACCACCTCTGTTTTGCCGTAGAGCGCGGCCTCGTGCAGGGCTGTGCCCGTCTTCGTCTGCTTGTTGATCTCGATCCCAGCCTTCAGCAGCTGCCTGGTGGGAAGGAGGGAAAGGCATGAACAGCAGGCCATGGACATCAGGGCCAGGCAATGGGCTGCTTTGTGATGGGAAGGGGACAGCACCTGGCACCCTGCCTTGGGGATGAGGGCCTGAAGCAGGGAGGTGGGTTTGGGAGGATGCAGGACTGAAGCCATGATGGCTTTTTCCAGGAAAGGGCAGTGCCCTGGGCTGGCAGGGGGTTACCTGATGATCTCCTTGTGTCCGTTCTTGGCTGCCAGGTGCAGTGGGGTGGTGTAGTTGGGGTCAGTGGAATCCTTGGACTGTCCCTCCAGGAGGGCGACACACAGATGGCTGTTCAGCAGCAGCTGGGCCACCTGCATGGGGCACAGGTGAGCAGCTGGGTGCAGGTACCCCCCCTGCACCCTCCCAGCAAGGGACTGGGGGCCAGCCCACCACACCCCATCCCACCAGTCCCCTCCATCCAACAGCCTCAGGGCTCAGCCTGAGCCGGACAGTGCTTGGCAAGGCCACACTTGAGGGGCCATAAAAGGTCACAGCAGCCAGAAATAGTCTTCCCATAATCAGGCTTTTCAGACCAAGCCCTAAAAACCTCCAGTCTCTCCAGCCCAGAGCAACTCTCAGCGTCTCAGGGTAACCCAGAGGCACAGAGGAGTTATTTTTACTGCCCTGTTTATAGCTGCAGACATTATGGATATGCCAAAAATGGAAATATCCCCCTTGTCCCCTCCTGGTGGGGCATGGAACAGTCTGGCTGGCCGTGCTCCAACCCAACCTGGCAGTGCTGGCTGCATTGGGGTGTCCCAGAGCACAGAGTGGTCTATCCCCACAAGCTGTGCCAGGGACCTGGAGCGGGGCCGGATGCTCAGAGTTTGCTGGGATTAGCCAGCTCAGCCTATCTGCGCTTAACCGCAGGCAAAGCCGGGGTGGGTGGGGGGAGGCTGTGGAGAACCGGGAGCGAGAACTCCTGGCTTCCCTCCCAGCCTGACGCTGCCCTGCTGCGAGGTCAGGAGCAAAACCTGCAGCTCCCAGACTCAGGATCTGGCCTTGTCCTGCCATGGGAGGAGGCAGGTGCTGCTGCTGGGCTCTGAGGCTTGTGGCAGTGGGAGGGTGGCTGTGGCCAGACCCAGCACTTTGCTCCCAGAGGACGAACCAGCCCAGGGCAGAGCCCCACAGCACCCACCTTCAGCCGCCCGAACTCGCAGGCCAGGTCCAGCGGGGTTTTCTTCGCCTTGTTGATGAGGCAGGGGTTGGACTGGTGCTGGAGCAGCATCTCCGACTGCGGGGAATCAACGTGGCACAGGGGGGCTCAGCATCACCCCACACCCCTGCCCCCGTCCCCCCTGGCACGGTAGGGTTTGCCCCCACCCACGAGCCCCCAGCGTGGGGGGTGCTGGGCTCTCACTTACCACTTCGTAGTGGCCGTACTGTGCCGAGAGGTGCAGTGGGATCTGCCCGTCCAGCGAGGCCATGTTGACGGAGGCGGCGGCGCGGAGCAGCACCCGCACGGGCTCCACGCGGCCCTGCCACGCCGCATAGTGCAGGGGCCGCATCCCTGCGGGGAACGGGGCTCAGCAGGGCTGGGCACGGCCCCCGGCCTCGCCTGGGGGTCGTGCTGGGGGTCACCCCTTACCATTGCTGTCCTTGATGTCCACAGTGGCCTGTGCTTCCAGGAGCAGGGAGATGAGGTCCAGGCTGCCGCCCAGGGCTGCGTGGTGCAGTGCCGAGAACCTGCGACACAAGGTAGGGCTCAGCCCCGCCCCACAGCTGACCCCACAGCCCCCTGTGCATGGGACATGGGCTGGGATTGTCACCAGCTGTTCATGGCTATATCCTTCCTGATTCCCTGCTCCCAGTGCCTCGGTTTCCCCATAACAAAACACAGATAAATCCCTCCAAGCTGTGTGTGCTCCAGGGCTCAGCAAGGGATGTAGGGACTCTGTGTACCTTGGGAAACCCCAGGGAGAGGGTCCCTGCCCCCCCTGTCCCGTGCAGGAGGCAAATAGGCAGGATGGAGGGAGATGCATCTCCCCTCTCCCTGGTGCAGCCAGGCAGCCAAACACTGCTCACAGCATCTGGCAAAGCTCATCGGCCCAGTGGCTACTCCTGCCCCTCTGCCAGCTGCCCCCTCCCCATGCCAGCAGGGATGCCGAGAGACCATGGCAAAGCGTGGGAGGCCACTGGGAATGAAAGAGCCCTGTGTTTTGGGGCTGTGAAAGCGGCCTGTCTGCCTGGCACTCCCCCCGTGCTGTCACGTGAAGGGCCAAGGCTGAGCAAGAGGGTCTCTGTGCCACCAGGGATTAGCCTGTGTGCCACTCCAAGGGGGCTGAGGGGCTCCTGACAGCACCAGCGTGGGGCTCTGATGGGCTCTGCAGGGTTCCAGCCCTGTGCTGGAGATGCAGCTCAGCCAGCATGGCTCTCTTCATGATCTGCAGTCCCAGAGCACCCCCAAGCCCCTGGTCAGTCTCTGGACGTTGCAGGAGGGACACCAACTCCAGCAGAAAGGGCTGCTCCCTCCTCCAATACACCCACCATGTCCATGGGGCACAGCAAAACCTCTGCCTCGAAGTGTGAATGTGGGGGGTACAAAATCCCCCTGACCCAGCCTTGTGGGAGTCCTTGCAAGGCCTGCTCTGTCCTGGGGCAGCTGCACAAAACCCGGCTCACCTGCCCCATCCCTTCCAAGCCACAAGTGAGGTGGTGCCAAGGACACCACCAGCGCCATGGCTCTCCCAGGAGAGCCACACACTGCCATCCCTGTGCTCGGGTCTCACCTCCCCATCATCCCTTCCTGTGCCCCACCCAAAACCAGTGCCCTGCCTGTGTCCCTCTGGCAGGGAACGGACCCTTTACCCCCATTCCCATCAGCAGCCCTCCTGGAGCTGCCTGAGCACAAACCCTGTGCCTTATCAGAATCGGATCATTGCTTCTATTATTAAATATTTTTTTCTATTAAGCTCCATCTGCACAGTATTATTTTAAGATGGAGCTATCCTGCATGTTCCCAACCCCCCACTGGCCTCTTAGGACTCATCATGGACACCTCTTCCTACAGAGTCCTCCAAAAGAAAACATGTAGAAATTAGGTACAACAACAGAACATAAAACAATGCTAATGACTGACAGGTCAGAGTTAATTCAATAAGAATAATATGCTTATTTATTTTATGGGCCTTTGTGGTTTCTTTAACTCTCAGTACCCAGCTTATTAAGTACTTGGATTTTGGAAGTGATGAACTACACAAATATGCTGTGGTCACTTGGCAACCTCATCTTTTCTTTCCCTAACCCCCCCCAAACAATGGGATTTTGCTTTTGGGATATTAAACACAGGCACAAGCACTCGGGACACAGGGCACTGGCTGGACATGCTGCCATCCTTATTCACTCCCATCCCTATGGAGGGAGGGTGCAGAAGTAGCTTTATGAAGGATTTTCAGCATGGATTGAGCACAGCCCTCAGCTCAGATCTGGGCAGGTGTTGGCTCTGCCTCTGCAGGGCTTCCCCTGGCTTTGGGATGCTGTTGTGTTCTCTGGGGTGCAGCAGCTCCCCTCCAAAGCTGTATGATACCCTGAGCTGCAGGACCAACTGGCTATGGGGGAGGACAAGCCCACCCAGGCTGGTGGCAGCAGCACCCAGCACCCTGCCAGGGGAGCACTCACCCGTCCGCATCCTGGTAGTTCACATTCAGGCGCTTGGCAGATCCCAGGAGCTCTGGGGAGAGAAGAGCCGAAGGTCAGGGCAGGAGGCAGAGCCTGCACCACCCCACAGGCCCCTGGGATCCCACACAGACCCCATCCTGCAGCCACACCAACCTCCCAGCGCACAGAACAGCGCCTGGCCCATCCCGGTGGCCTCTCCTCTCCTCTTCTCTGCCTCCACATTCACCTCCACGAACCCTCAGTGGGCTGACCAGCTCCAGCTCAGACCCTTTTCCCCCTCTGTCCCCCCTGCCCCATCTCTGTGTGCCCCCGGGATGGGTTGGACCCCGCAGCTCCTGTCACCCCGGCTCAGAACAGCACTTCCCTCCCCTTTATAGGCACTGACACCCCAAAACTGCTGAGTGGAGCCCTTTTGCCCCCCACTCACTCCCTGTGCTGCCGCTGCCACTGAGGCCTGGCCCACAGACCACATGGTTGGCATTTTTACGGCCAGGGCAGAGGCTGAAACTTCCAGCCGTGAATGCAAGGATTGTGCCACCTCGGGTATCCCCATCCCCCTGCCCATCCCTCCCTCCACTTTGGGGACCTCTGAGCAGCAGAGGATGCTCACCCCACCCTCGGCACAGCCTCACACAGACCCCCAGTGCACCCCCAGCTCCTTCCCGCAATTAATTCCAATGAATTCCTTCCTCCCACACAGAGAGGACATTTTATTCTTCACCGAGGGGTTGAGAGCGGATTAACATCTCTGGAATTCATCCGCCAAGTCAAAAGGGAAAGAAAGGGGAAGGTATGTGGGGGGCAAGAAATGCTGCTGCTCCTCCTCTGCCTTTCCAGGCAGCCCCATTGCCGAGCCAGGGAGGATTAAATGCTTTGAACAGTTTTCTGTGCTTTTTCCTCTGGAAAATCCAAGTCTGAGAGCTGGGCTCTGAGCCTGGGGGTGAAACAGCTGCTTAAACCCCACTGAAATGTGGGAAATGGGAAAGGAGCCCCCTCCCTTGCAGCCGGGTAGATCTCCAGGACTGTAGATCCCTCTCCTCTTTCATCTCCTCCTCAGTTACCTTCTCCCCCTCTCCGAAGGTCTCTGCCCATCTCACATGGCAGATCCCATACAAAGCCATACTGAGCTGTGCGACCCCTCTGCTGGAAAAGGAGGGCTGAAGAGGGGCTGGCTCATTCATCATGCAAATGGATAATTAAAGGAAACCAAGGACCAGGGTGTTCATTACTGCAATTTACAGTGTTTTGTAAACAGCCTAATTAATGCAAAATGGGCTTGGAGTGGCTGCTGGTGAAGGACTCGTGACTTGAAGCCACAGCTGAGGGGATCAAGACAGGATCACCCTAATTACCTCTTCCAGAGGCTGTTTGTCTTTGAGCGGAAGCCACCAATCCACAGCCCTTCCCAAAGGAACTGGCTCCCAAAGCTGTGGCTCGGCATAACTCCCACTGTTCCCTCCCACCTCCATATTGCCCAAGAGCCCAGGATCCGGGGTCTCCATCAAGGACAAGCTGCTCTCCTTGGCCCCCCACCAGCCAGGAAAAAAATAACATTTCACTTGTAACATTTCCCCGTCAGAAAAAAATAACATTTCACTTGTAAACAGGCCACTTGTGATCCGAGTCCCAGAGCGACTGTAACCACCGACCCCTGCAGTGCCACTGACACAGGGATCGCACTTGGGGTGTATGGCAGAGCCAGGAAGGGGCTCAGCTGTGGTGGGCAAAGGTCTCATCCTGCCCCTCCAAAAGTCTTGGGACAGATCCTGCAAGCGGGAAGCAGGAAGGGCTGGGAAGTGTTTGCTGCTGGGGGATTTTCAAAGGACACAATCGAGATAAAATTAAAAATAAACGAAGGGTTCCACTGATCCATAGGCAGTGCCTGTGAAGTCATCACCTCCCACTCCCTGAGTGATCCCCCAGCCCCCTGCCTTTAACTGGGGGTTATAAATAGGTATTTTAAAGGATACTGTGGGGTGGGAACTGTAGGCCAACGTGGGATTGCTCCCATCAGCTGCAGCTGAAAACTGCCACCAGGTTTTGCTCTGAGAAAAGGTGGGGAGGGGGAAAAGGAGGAAGAGGAGGAGGGGTCCTTACCCAGGGCAGGAGGGGCAGAGTCTGAATGATGAGAGCTGGGTAGGCAATGCTGGGAAGAGAAGGGCTGGATGGAGATGCCCACTGAGCACCAGCACATCCGAAAGAGGCAGAAACATTCCAGAGCCCCTGGGGGCTGGTCCTGGAGTTAAGCAATGCCCACTATTCGAAGAGGGAGAGCTCACCCCAAAATCCCATCCCTGACCCCTTCCTACAAGAGGACTGGGCTGGCCAGGGGGTCCAGTAAGCAAGGCTGAGATGTGGTGGGTGTCCTTGCCTGTTTCTCAGCCCCAGGAGGCAGCTGTCATTATCTGCATCTCCCTGAGCAACATTCCTCAAATTAGTTCCCTGCTCTGGTAGCCCAGCAAGGTCAGGACTCGGGGCAGGACCACGCGGACACAGCGTGGGTGGCAGGAAAAGCAGCAGGTCCCAAAGAGCAGTCAGGAGCAGAATCCCCTTTGGGTATTCCCCAATGCCTGGATTCACCTCGGGCAGGAAAGGAAAGGGCTCATCCCTGGTTTGTAGGTGGGTAAATTGCTGCTTGGAGAACTGGAGGGTTTGCAACCAAGCTGGAAGGTGCAAGGCTGTGCAGTCCCAGGCACAAACGCTCAGGAAAGGAGGGGACTGGAGGGATGGAGGGGAAGCAGAGCACAGCCAGACATCCAGGACCCCTCCACCAGCACCATCCTGCACACCCTGCCCTGTATGGCTCACAGGGCTGGCAAAGCAGCCCCCAGAAACCCAGTGACAGGAAGGCCGCTGATGGAAGCTTCCCTACATCCCTCTTCCTCATTCCATCCACGTGCTCCTTTTGACCGATTCCCCAGGTTTTCTCCCCATTTCTTCAGCCCTTTCTCTCCCTGTTGGTGCCCAGGCTCCCCCTTCTTTTCCACACAGATGTTCTGGGGTTCAGCAGAGGCTGTTCCCAATCCCACAGCCCTCCCAGACCAGCTGGCTGAGAGGTGCAGCTCCAGCCAGGGGAGGCTGGGAAAGGGCTGCAGGGTCGATCCAGCTACAGCACTGGGATGGGGCAGCCAGATCCTTCCCAACCACATCATCACCCCCTCTAGATTTGCACCAGACCAGGCGCACCCGTGGAGCTGATCCACAACCCCCCCTTCCCGCCAGGAGCACGCTCATATCCCAGAAAGATGAACCCAGAAGAAAATGGACCCAGTGCCGAAATGCAAAACGCCCTGAAGGGGTTATTTCCAGGGAAAACCCAGCTTGGTGCACCCCAAGGGTTAACTCCAGCCGTGGCTTCCCCCCTGCTCGGCCCCGCTCCTCAGCACGACCCCTCCAAGGGGTCCCGCCAGGCTCCCACCCCGCTCTGCTCCCGGCCCTGGCGTGTTCTCCGGCGCCTGCCCGGGCAGGACGAGGCTCAGCAGTGCTGGGCCGGGCCTGAGCGAGGCCTCGAGGGAGCCAGCGAGCTTCTGTGCAGTGTCTGGCTGCCAAGCGGCAGCGGGAAGCACCTCCGGAACGCTCCGGCAAATTGCTTACAAATGTCGGGCCGGCCGCCGGCCGTGGCGAAGGCAGCGCTCACCACACGGGGCCGAGACCCTCATCCACGGCACGATCCGGCTCTGGCCCTTGGCCTTTCAGATCCCTGCTAACCAGGATGGCACAGCCCCCACATGGCACATTCCCAAACACCTCCCCCGGCCAAGCAGCCCCCTCTGCCCGTGCCTCAGTTTCCCCGTGGGGCTGGGCTGCAGCCCCATGATGGGGATGCCAGGCTGGTCTGAGTTCCTCGGGGGGTGCAGGGGGCACCCGGGGAGTGGCCGGCCGGGGCGGGCACCTCACCCACACCGCTGGCAGCCGGCCCGGCACAAACTCGTATTTACCCCCCCAGGCACTCGCCTGGCGCCGGCTGTGCCGGCTGCGTGGAGCCAGGCGTGCCCTCGCCCCGCCAACACCCCCTGTGCCAGCACACTGGGCACCCTGAGTCACCCCCTGCCCTTCAACGGAGAGCTCGTTCTGCAGGGACACCCATGAGCTTTGCCCCGAGGTCCTGGAGATGGACATGATCCCTCCAAAGTGTTGATCCGCTCGTTCGGAACCCTGGGGTTGGCTGCGGAAGGAAATGCCCAGATATCCCGTGGAGAGTCCTGCCCCTTGGCTCTCACACGGTGAATCAGGCTCCAGGACACAGTGCCTGTGCTGTGACTCCCCTGGTTTTGTCCACCAAAGCAGAGCTCCTCCACCACAAGGCTTGGTTGCTGTGCAGGACACACAGATCTTAACTGGAGATCCATCTCCTTGCCAGAGATGCTTGGAAAAATACCCCTTTCTGCTGGTCCTGTGTCACAGACTCTCACCCCATCCCTTTGTCCTGGGAAATCACATTCCCATGCTGCTGGCTGCAAGAATCCCTGTGCCATGAGCCTCCCCATGCTGCAGGTCTGAGCATCCCTGTATCATGTACTTCCCTGTGCTGCCAACCATGAGCATCCCTCAACAACCATTCTGGACATCCTACACCATCAGCATCCCTGAGTATCCAGCCCTGAGCATCCCTGCACTGCCTGCTACAAGTACCCTGCATTCAGGGACGCTCTGTCTGGTCACTGCAGGAACACCATCCTGCTACCCTGGATGGCGGGAGGGAGACCATGTGCTTTGGACACACCAAATACACACACATACCCTACTTGGAAAACGAAATTCACCTGGGGACTGTCACCACTAAGCCAACAAACCAGCTGGAGGAGCTAATCAGCTGCAATCCTGCAGAGCACCAACTGTCTCTGATGGTGGTGGCAGCCTCAGGAGCTGGAGGAAGAGGTGGCAGGAGGTGGCAGCTTCACCCAGCCTGCTCTGTGATGGCCTGGGGTGGCCCTGCCTCAGCACACAGTGGGTTTGTGCCCAAATTCAGGACAGACTTACTGTCTTACCCAAAATCAAGACCCAAAGAGGTGACATCCGTCCCTCTTCCCAGGAATCCAGGAATCACCCTTCCCTGTCGCCTCTCCATCCACAGGCACGTCCGCTGTGGCCACCCATACCTGGCTCCTCCCGGCAGACCGGCTGCTTCGGGAGCAGTTTCCCAATAGGTTCAGAGGAGATTCACCTACCTCAACAGGGAAGGAGTTCAGCCACAGAGATGTTAGGAAACTCAACCAGAGTTGCCCAGCAAGCTTGGAACAGAGGCTGGGTGAGAGCCAAGGGATCCTGACCCTGGTGCCTGCCACAGCCACCAGCCCACACCCCAAACGCTGAGCCCAGTGCTGTACCCAGCTCCCTGGGCAGGCAGGGGATCCCCTATATCCCCCATGGTTGTGGTGGGTGAATTTGGATGCCAAGGTGCTGCCGCCTGGGATATTCTGGCGGAGCACCCATCCCTGTGCCCAAATGTCACAGGTGTCCAAATGCCAAGGGTCCTTTCCTGCCTGCAAATGGTCCATGCTGGGTTTGAGGATCCCCACTGTCCCTGTGGATAGGCTCCCCACCAACGCTGACAAACAGGTCCTCTGCCAAGCCAGGAACTGTGGAGTGGGTCCAACTGGG
This sequence comes from Corapipo altera, assembly GCF_003945725.1. Taxonomy (NCBI): domain Eukaryota; kingdom Metazoa; phylum Chordata; class Aves; order Passeriformes; family Pipridae; genus Corapipo; species Corapipo altera. The sequence continues at coordinate 5,813,334 of NW_020884913.1, forward strand.
CCAAAGCCACTGGGTTAACTGGGAGGAATGGGGAGGCTACAATCAGGGAGGCAGATTCCCATCAACACGGGGCAAACAGCAGTGATGGGAGAGCATGACACTGCAGGGAGCCCCTTATCTGTCCTTACACCAGCATCTGGCAACTCCTCGAGAATAACTGGTGTCTTATCCCTTGTGAACCTATCAAACCCTGGACTTTACACTGCCCAGGCTGTGTGAGGGCTGTCACACCATGCCCCACTCCTGGTTTCAGCAGCCTGGGTGCAGCTGGAATAACCCAGAGTGGGTGCAGTAACATTCCAGGAGCTGAGCTCCCAGCAGCTCCTCACAGCATCCTGAGGGCAGGACACAGACGCTGTGCTCTGAGCATCCCTGCACCAAATGCTTGTTTCTAACCTCATTAGAAGTCATCATTTACCCCTGGCTTGAGCCCCAAATCTTAGAGCTTACAGCCACGCAGAGCCCAAGCTGTCCCTGTCACCAACTTGTCTCTGCTGATGGCATGTCTGAGTCTCCTCTGGCAGTTCTGTCTCCCTCCTCATCTGTGCCTTCTCCTTCTAAGCTGCAATGTGTTCAGATACAATGGTGGATGATGGTGAAGGCAGGTGATGGCAAAGGCAGAGGAGTTTGAGAGGTCACCTTCCCTCCTGGGTTGGGCTGCAGACTGACTACAGGCAAAGGGAAGGGTTTGGGGATATGGCAACAGGACTATGGAGTCAACTGTCAGCCTTTTTCCTTCTTTGGGAAAGCTGTGAGCCTTTTCCTAGGGAAAATCCAACAATTAAGTATTTTGAAGAGGTTGGCAGCAGGAGGGAGCTGGGGCAGCATCCCCACACAGCACAGACATTGATCGCTTACCCCCAGGCAGTCACCCTGAGACCCAGCCAGACCCCCAATTCCCCCCTGCTGCTTCCCTTCACAAGCAAAGCAGGAAAAAACAGGCAGTTTGTTCAAAGTGAAGGCTCCCAGAACAATGAAAGGAAAAGCAGAGTCGGAAACCCTGTCCCCATCCATGCAGCTGGGAAGAAGGTGCAGCTCTCGGCTCTCACCCCCCAAGGTTTGATGGCCACAGCATGGATAGAGGGGCAAATATCAGAGGGAGGAAAGAGCATCACAGGAGTCCTTTGGGGCTGGATTCACACCTTGTAAAAGCCAAACATGTGCTCCAACTCTGAGCTTCAAGCACCCAGAAGGATTTCAGCTTCGTGGTGAGATGAATGGCACTTGCTCCCCTTCCCCATAAAAAAATTTGGGGGTTTGCAGCCGTTGCCTACCCCAAAGTGATGCACCCCAGTCCAGATCCTCTGGCAAGGGGGAACAGTAACAGCTCTTCCCCACGGAGCTGAAATCGCATCCCCCCAGCCCCATCCAGGATGGAAGCAGCTGGGAAAGGCTTTGGGTGGAGGGGGCCGGGCGGCTCCTTCGGAGATACAAGGGCTCCTTTCCCAGCTGGCCGGGGAAGCGCGTTACCGGGAGGTGAAGTCACCGTCCCTGCTGGGACCTGGCCATTCCGCTCTCCAGGATATGAACTCAGAGGAGCTGTATTTGCCCAGGGAAGAGGTGGAGCCTTTTCCATTTCCCCCATCCTTCCGAAAGGACAGGACGCCTCCTGAGCGGGAAGAGATGGGCCGATAGCAGTGGGGGCCAGCGGCCAAGTGCGAGCACTGCCTGCACCCACCGTGCATCCCCGGGCACACTGCGGGGCCAGGAGCCACCCCTGGGCCTGGCACCAGAGGAGCATCTGCTCCAGCACCAACAACGCACCTTAGCTCCCATCCAACTGGTTCCATACTGGCTCCAACTGGTTCCCTGGAAGCCAAGGAAGGGGCTGCGGGGCTCTGGTGCTCCCTGGATATCCAGGCCAAGGGGCTGAACCTACAGACACCCTCAGTGTTCTCATTAATGCGACACCGAGCAAATAGTGCATTAAAATAATCTGTGGTGGACGGGCTACAGATTGACGAGGGCAGAAATAACACAAAAGGGACTTAGAGAGATTAAGAGAACAAACCCAGGCAGATTCAACCCGGGGAAAAATGCAGATTGCAGCATCTGGGGAAAAATAATCCAACCGGTAGAAGGTCAATGGGAGGAAGAAAGAGGGGAAGCAGGATGTGGGGGACGGTGAGAGCAGTGTGAGCGCGGGCACGGAGGGAGCTGCTGGTGGGGAAAACAACCTCGGCAGCCCTGCATGGGGGGATGCCACATCCCAGGGTACCATCTTCCATCATGTATCCAGGGCTGTGAACATGACAGAAGCTCACAGGGGGCATGAGAGGTGAGCGACAGGAGCCAGCAGTGAAGGGCAGGCCTTGCACAGGAAGATTAGGGTAGGTCAGTAAAGTCTGGATTATCTGAGCAACAGTTAATTAGGGAGGGCGGGCAGGGACGCAGCAACCCACCTACACCTGGAGGGGTTTGATGCTCAAGAGGAGCACATAGCTTATTTTATGGTTCTAACAATGAACCCCAGATAAAAATGAGAGCAGCCAACAATGGCCAGCAAAAACCTGCAGGCTCGAGGGAGCAAAACAAGGATCCAGCCCCTACACTGTGCTTGGAGGGTTGCAGTAATCATGCAGCTCCCCGGGGGAAGCAGGGCAAGGCTGAGGCTGGAGGACCAGGCTGCCATGGCCCTATGGCACTCCGTCCTCATCAGTGTCAGCCCGGCACCTGCACATGGCAGCTTGGCATCCAGGAGCTGCTCCAGCCGGTGGAGCCAGTACTCAAAGCACACAGGGATGCGGAGGCTGGAAATCCTGTGACATCCTCCCCTTCTGGCCCCAGGGAAGCTGCCGTGCACCTGGAGCAGGCGCTGCCAGGGCGGACGGAGCAGCTGTCCCCACCCTGGCTGCGCTAATCTGGGCAAGGCACACACAGGATGGGAGGGGAGGCACCGGGAGGTCACCCAGAAGGTCGATGGTTCAAGTGCTGTCACTCCTTCCCCAGGCCCTGATAGCCGGGAACTGAATTTTCCCCAGAGTCCCCCCCGCCACCAGCCCGTGGGCAACCAGCCGTCAGCGGCCCAGGACTAACCTCAGACGGCTGCTGGCGGCCCAAGTTTGGAGTCACACGTGGTTAAAAATACCTTGCGGATGCCTTTCCTCAACTCTGACCCCGCGAGCCGGTGCTGCTGCCAGTCCTGCCTGGGGACGTGCCGGCGGGGTCCCCTGGGACGTCACAGCCCAGTCTGTGCAGGGACAGGACAGATGCTGCCTGGGGACTGTGTTTTCCTCCCTAGGAACCAAGGATTTCTATTCCTGTGGGGGCTCCTGGCTATACCCTCTATTGCCAGACCAAAACGAGAGGCTCTTTGCTTCCTCCGGCTGCCTGGATCTGAGCAGCTTAAGCAAACCGTGTCCTTCCCTCCTGGCCAAAGTGTGGCCTCTGGTTCCTGCCAGTCCCAAGGGATGCGGGATGGGTGACTGCTCCCACAGATGCCATGGTGCTGCAGCCATTCATGGCATCTGCATTGGGAAAGAGCATAAGGACCTCACCCAGCAGCGGTTGCTCAGCTCCCAGGCCATGACAGAAGGGAGGGCTCCCTCTCCAAATATTTTCTCCAGTGATAGCAAGGGCTTATCTCCTTGCTGCTCCCATCCCTGGCGCAGGGTCACCTACCAAAACACATGGGAACTGAGTGGTTGCTCCATGCTGCTGCCAGTGGGGAATGGGTGCGGGATGAGTCCATCCCCGGCAGGCACAGGACAAGCTCCCTCCAGCCTGGGACAAGCAGCCTGAGAGACGATCCCACTGCTGCTCTTCCCTTTCCCTGCCGAGGCCATGGAAGCAGCATGGCTTTGCCTGTGCCCAGCAGGAGGGCTCTTTGCCAGACAGATCAGAGCCTTCAACTGCCTGCCTGGGTTTCCAGGTTGTGCAATGCCACAAAGTGGGAGAAGCCATCACCAAACTTCCTGCTGAGCATCTGGTCAGTGGCACTTTTCCTGTACCTTAGCTGGATTGGGATATTTTCATGCAGCTGTGGCAGTGAAGGATTTGCCTGGGACCCTGGTCTACAGTGGGATTCCATACCCAGGGGACAGTAGAGGGACGTGACAGCTGCATCACCAGGATGTCCTGCACCACCCTGTGTGTCCCCACATGGAAGCAGCAATCACTGAGTAGCCAGTGACAAGTCTATGTCCTGGGAGAGGCATCACCCCATCCCTGTGCTGGAAGCAGGAACCCACCCCAGGACTCCGCACCCATCCTGCCATCCCCATGGGGCCCTCAGTGACTGTGGAGCTATTCTGGGCACTGCATTCCTGACCCCCTCCCCTTGTCCCAGCTGCTCCAGGGCCAGCGGGGAGGGCAGCGAGTTCCTCCCATTGCCCAGCCCGGACGCCAGAGCCAGGCAGCAGCTGCTTGGGGACCAGCTGGGGACAAAGGCTACACGGAGCAGTCCCATCCCCCCCACGTACCTCGGGAAGGACAGGGGCTGATTTACAGCAAGGTCAAAGGCATCACAATGCAACCCTGATAGATGAGGGGAGCTGGATCTGAGGACCACCAGTCCATGGGCTGAGCTCTGGTTGGCATGGCAGCTTCCCGTGCAGGGATGGGGCAGAGGGTTGGGGGCTGCAAATCAACACCTCCGAGCTGTCAAAGAACAGGCCCACCTAAGCACCAGAGGTAAACTGAGGCAGGAGCAACACCCATGGCCCCTTGTCAAACCAAGGTAGTGCCCAGTTTCCCATAGGGACCCCACTACCAGGCCAGTCCCCGCCATCCCACCCCAGCCTGGGTGCTCCCCACACCCCGGCCCGACGGAGCAGTGGTGGGACACAAGCCAAGGCCTGCCCGCTCCCTGGACCCCTGCCGGCAACCCGATCTGTTTACGCCTTCCCAGCACGGCGGGTGCGTGTCGGGAACGGCCCCGGCAAGCCCGAGTTGGCGGCAGAGGCGGGACGTGGGAGCCGAGCACAGAAACCCCCACCTGCCGCCTCGCAGCATCCCGGGGGGGTGGTGGGGAGAAAGTGAGGGGAGCACAGGGATAAAAGAGACCCTCCAACCTCCCTCAGCTCCTTCTCGTAGGAGAAGGCACCTCTTCTTGCACTGTGCCACCCCTCCTGTGGCACGCCGTGCCTCCCACCTTGGCCAGGGGATCACGGTGGGTTGCCTCATCCCCAGACTCTGCCAGCAAAGGGCTTTCTGAGCCGTGCCAATCCTTCTGGGAAAGCACTGGGAGAGTGAACCGCAGGCATTCGGAGCAAGCTGCAGTGGAACAGAGCAGAGCCATGACTTTGGGGGGGCCCAGAGCTCGGCACCCTCACACCCACAGCAGGTTTGGGGTAGAAGGAACAGAGAAGCAGCTCCAGGATGTCCATGGGCTGCTAAATATAACCAGTGGGACAGATGCTTCAAGACAGGGAGTTGCCTGTGCCCCAGCACTGCTAGGAGGAAGCTGAGGGTTCCCCCAAGGCTTGAGCAGCTCTTGGGGCTGGAACACAGTGTGGTCAGAGGCAGCTCTTCAGTCTGTGCAGCAGCCTCCTTCCCTGCAAGGAGGAGCGTTCCCCTTCTTTTTAAGCCAGCAGGATTAGTGGGTGCTCATTCAGGGAAGTCAGGAAGGCTGACACCTATGTCAGCCCAACAAAACCAAACCAGAGCAGCCAGAGCTGCAGCCCAAAGCAACCCCTGGACCATGGCTGCCCCCATGTTGCTGGCCAGGCTTGCCATGTACCTGTGTCCCCTATGTAGGCAATGATTAGCCACCAGGAAGGACTCTGGCCCCTTTTGGAGGCCACTGAGGCAAGCGGTGCTCATGTGACCTCGCCATGGCAGGGACACATCCCAGGTCCCTGAGGGGCCACACGAGCTGTGAGTTTGGTGTCCTGCTCAGGTGAGAGAGGACACCCACGGGAGGGGGCTCCCAATCCAGTCTCCATGTTGTTGTCTGCCCCCAGTTCACCTACAGCTGGAAAACCCCCTTCAGGCTTATCCATGCCTGTCCTGGCAAAGAAACAAGGTGAGGCCTCACAATGGGCTGCTCAAGGGTGAGAGCGAGAGCTGGCAGCCCCCGGGATCGATACTCCAAGGGGGCAGGAGGCACCTGCAAAGCGGGTGGGAGAGCCCGAGCCAGCCTTGCCACCAAGGACAGCTCTGTGCCGGGCACCCGATGGCCTCGCCATGCTCACCAACTCCCTTTGCAAGCAGACAGGGTGCCTTACACAACCAGCCATGCCCACAGCCGATGTTACGAAACCCTGGGAGTTTTCCCCCCTCACGGCACAGCCACCCACTGGGGTCGGCCAATACCGGCTGCAGCTCCCGGGATGGCACCGGGGGAGGCCGGGACAGGGGTCTGGGCACGGCGGCAGCGCCGGGGGCCACGTGCTCCCTGCGCAGCCTTGGCTGGGGCCCGCGGGGGAGCGGCGCTGGCAGGATTTGGCGGAAGCGCAGCCGGACGTGTTGCACCAGGTCTGGGATGCTGCAGGAGCCGCATACCTGCCTCGCGCACAGGTTTTCCCTGCTCCCTTATCTCGCCATCGGAGCCGTGCTCAGTTGCAGCTCCGGCCTTTCTCCCTGGGGTTGCAAACGGCTTGGGGTGGCTGAGCACCTACCCCAGGCAGCATCCCGCAGGAGCAAGGGATGGGCCAGACTATCCAGCCCTTCCCTGGGAGAGTAAAGATCACCCCGACAGAGCCATTTCCAAGCAGTTTGGGCATCTCCAGACAGGTCTGTGACTCACCAGGACACCTTGGCAAGGCTTGGGTGATATTACAGCCTGAAGGTTCAAACAGATCCCTCCCTCTCCATCCCAGGCATGATTTTTTTAGGGAAGCCAGGATGGGATTTAGGGGGAGCTGGAGTGCTTGCAGCTCCTCCCCACCCTCTCGCTTGCTAGAGCAGCCAGAAAAGAAAGAAAGAAAAAAAAAAAAAGGTAGTTTATTGTTATTTAGTTTCTTGCCCCTTTCATACTCCTTTGCCGGAGTTTTTGCCAGCGGCGGGCCCCGGGTCTGGCGGGGATCCAGGACAGCCGAGGCGCTTTTAAAAACAAAGCAGGGCGCGTGCATGCACACACACACGCACGGCATCCAACCCCCCTTTTAACTCTTGCCGGAGCGATGCCGGGTGCGAGATGGTTTCCAGCCGGAAACCATCTTACACCTGGGATTCTGTCCATCGCCACCGGGATCCAATAACTCACCCCCCACCTTCCCAGGAAAACCTTCTAGCAGCACTGGGATCCTGATGGAGTGGTGGCAGGAGTGATAACAGTGATGCTGTCGTGGTCCACCAGCTCCCTCCTGCAACCAGCCCCAGCCAGAGGATGGGATGCCTGTGCTGGCAGTGTCCTTGCCACGTCCCCTTCTCTCCAGCCCTTGGGAGCAACCGTCCCGGTTACAGTGCCCGTGTGCCGCTGGCAGCCGGGCACACGGTGTCCCATGACTCGGGGCTGCCCTCCCTGTCTGCCTTCAAACTGTCGTCATCCGAATTGTCCTGTGTTTCTGGGTCAGACAGCCAAAACAGCCTCTGCAGCCCTTGGGAAGGGGGAGCTGAGCCCCCTGATCTGGGCTGAGTCACCAGGAAGTGCCCAAGGGATGGAAATTCCCCTCCTGTCCCAAATCTCAGCCTCCTACCTGCAACATTGGGGATGGCTGCCAGCCTAGCTCTGTCCATGGCCTTGAGGGACCTCCATGTTTCCTGGAGAGAACAGCAAGTCCCTGGTATACCCCAGTGCTGTCTGGCATCTCCAAAGGAGCGCAGCGTGGGCTGGAGCAGGCTCAACAGTCCCCACACTCATTCCCTTCCTCAGATTTAGCCTGTTTTTCCTCCCACTCTTTTACCAAGCCAGAAAAAATGCAGCTGCAGGTGGCCCAGGCTGACAGCAAAAAGAGGCAGGCTGCTCTGCCAATGGGTTTTCAAAGGCTAGGGATAGAACTACCGACCTGGGACGGGGGAAGATGTGGATCTGTTAACACAGGAAAATGGGGTGCAGAGGGACATGGGGCCAGGCCTGCTGACGTCCAGCCCGGGCTCCTCCATCTCCCTGTGTGACGCTGTTTGCTCGTGCCTTATCTCCTGCACTCGGCACAGTGACGCTTTCCCCGGCTCTGGGCGCACCGGTGGCAGCTGGGCCCCTTTTTCCAAACACAACACCGGTCAGAGCCCAGCTCTGAAAACCAACTGCCCGTTCTTCCCAGGCAGAGAGGTGGGAAAACCAGGATGTGGATGGGAAAACCTACCAAGCAAACACCAGGCTACCAGAGGAGATCCCCATCCCACGGAAGCCAGGAGCCACGGGAGGAGGAAGAAAAGATGGACCCCCCCATTCCTTGCAGCTGCAGCCCCACCACCATCCAGCCCCACTGCTGCCACACTCGCCAGAGCCTTTGAAGCCTCTTTTCTCCCGCTCCCACCGCCCACCCACCCCAGGCTGGCTCAGAAGCAGGTTTCAGCACGCTGTGGGGTAGTGGGGTCCCCAGCACAGGGCCGCCGCCAGCCGGGCTCCCCGGGCACGGCCTCGCCCCGCTCCTGGCTCGGTGTCGGTGGAAGAGGGAGTTTTGCCCATTTCGGCAGAGTTTCTCGGCGTCTCTCCGCAGGCGTGCCCACAGCCTTTCCAAGCCGGCATGCGGCTGCGGAGCCGGTCCAGCCCGTCAGACCTACAGCGTGCGGGGGGGAGGATACAGCCAAGGACGCTTGGGAACTCGTCCTCAAAACCCGGGCTTCAAGGGACGTGGCCAGGGCCACACTTGTGCTCGGCGGCAGAGCCGGGTCCAGCCACCTGCACTGCCCAGGGCAGGACCAGTGCGGGCAGGGTGCCCAGACATCCCTGCACCACTGCCAGCAGGGAAAGCCATCGGCTGTAACACAGCCTGAAACGATAAAGATCCTACCCAAGGCCAGTCCTGGCTCTGCCCTGCAGCCAGACCACATATAGCAGCTGGGCTTGGGACAAACCTCCCGCAGGAGCAGCAATGAAGAGGATGGTACTCCTCAGTGAGAGGGATGGCATGCAGGGTTTGCTGGCTGGGACAATGGCACATCCAACATCATTACAAAATTACCCCCAAACTACAAAAACAGCAGCTTCTTCCCCAAACAATTGTGTACCTGCTGCCACTGGAAGAAGCAGAAAGCCCAGTAGGACACAAAGCGAGGGTGGGTGTTCCTGCAGAGAACAGGGACACAGAGCGCCGGTGGCAAAGGCTAACAAATCACAGGAGAGATATTAAACCTCACGCTTTGAGGCTTAAGCTGATACAGCTACCAGGGATTAGGAGGAAATTCAAGGGTGAGAGTGAGTTATCCCACATCTGCCTGCTGCAGTCTCACAGCACGCGGAGCAGCGTTGTCCCTCTCCTGCCAAACTGGAGGGGTGACAGCAGCACCTGAGGGCTGGCACCACTCTTGGGAAGACCTTAGTGCGCTTCGTGCTGCCAGGACACAGCAATGAGGGGCTCCAACCCAGGCATGGAGGTAAAGCCAAGATTCCCCACAAGCTTTTCTAGCATTTAAGAACTCGCTAGGTCACAGCCCAGACATAGCCATGTCCCAGGAGCCCACCCCACTCCTTAATACATCTAAGGTCTGGAAAGCCCCAGCAAAACCAGGGAAATGGGGCAAGCCACTGGTGAAATGGGCAAGTGGCTGGCTGAACCTCCCCGAGGCAGCAGCTGAACCCCAGCAGAGCTTCGCTGCCTGTCCTTGAGAGTTTAACACCAGTTTGCTCAGCTGCTGCCCTTTCTTTGCACTTCGCACACGTTTAAACAAAAACCTTTGCCACTCCCTCGAGGAAGGCAAATAGGGAGTCCAGCTCCCATCGCCTTCCACAGCTCCTCCAGCCCCCAGCTGTCACAGGGGCATCACACATCCCCTCCCAGCATCACCCTGGCATCCCCTCTACCCCTGTTCCTTAGTCCTGCATGTCCAGGGATGGGGACACACAAACCTTGCCGGGCACCGTCCAGCTCCAGGAGCAGCCACCCCTTCCCAGGATGGGATTCCCGGCCGGGGGAGCTCTGCCTCTCGCCTCCCCCGGAAGCCCCAGCCCCTCGGTGCTGCTCAGCCGCCCTGGCCGGGCCAACTGGCGCATTGTTGGCGAGGGCGGCAGCCCGGGGACGTGATTGATCGCCGGGGAGAGAGGCCAAAGCCGTGACGGGTCGTTTAACAATTTCAATTAAACTCTGCAGCGCTCCGACGCAGAGGGGAGGGGAGAGGGAGAAGGAAAATAAAAAGCGGGATGTTTCCATTGCCAGGGAACCTCAGCAAAGCACGGCTGGCCCGGCAGGAGCAGCCCGGCTCTCCTCTCCCAGGGGGGACCCCCCCCCTCCCCGGCTACAGAAGTGACCACGGAACCGCCCGGGCGTCCCCTTCCCGCAGGCAGGACAACTGCCCTCGCCTGCCCTTCCCCTCCCGCCCCTGCCCCAAAACCTTCTCCCTGCCCATCCCACCACCTTATAATAATAGGTGCTGTGACCCACTTGCGCGGCGGCGCTTGCGCGGGGAGGAGGCTGCGCTCGGAGAATATTAAACAACGTGTCCCTGAAGTTCCCGCTGCCGGGACTGGCGCTTGGTTTTTGCTTACGTGCGGTGACTTTTTTAGGCACAGGAAGCCCCAGAGGGCTGATCACAGCGATCGAGCTCCCAATCCACTGAGACAGCAGAAGGACTCTTAGAGGGATTAAAAAAAAAAAAAACCAAAACCCAAAAAAACCCAAAAAAACCGAAAAATAAAAAATTCAGCATCTCAGCCTATCATATGAAAAAGGCACTGCAATGAGAGGCAAAGCCAGCAAATGCTTGGCTCACATGGCACCGGCGAGAGGAGGGAGAGGGAACTGTAAGCGATGGGGAGCAGTGATGCCCTCCGTGCCGGGGACGAGCCCCCAGGAGCAGGCAAACCCCCGGGATCAGGCAAGCCCCCCCAGCGGGTCGAGCACAGGAGCCGCACCGAGGGCTTGCAGCAGTGGCCTTGCAGGGGTCTGGGCTTTTCACCCCCTCCTTACAAAGGAGTAAAATGAAAATAAGCCGAGGGAGCTGCTGACGCCGCTGCAGCGGGGGAGTTAAACACACATGTTCACGTGGGTGCCCCACGGCTGGAGGGAGGGGAAGGCGCCAGAGAGAAAACAGACGGGGTTGAACTGGGAGAGAGTTACTGGAGGGGACGGGAGGAAACTAGTGTATAACTTCACCCCTCCGGGGGTGCAGGAAGAGGAGAGCCGGGGCACCCCAGCCTGCCCACGCAGCCCAGCCGTGGGACATCAGCTCAGGGGAACGTGGCTGCCCTCAGCCAGCAGGACGCTCAGGTCCTGATGTTATTTATTGCCTTGGGGGTGTCCTTCAACCCACCCCCGTAGGCAAATCGCTCTTACTCAGCTCAGGGACCCTGTATAGACACAGTCCCTGAGCTGCAAACGGAGGCAACAACATCCAGTCCCTTCACCCACAGAGGGGTCACCAGGCACCCCCTGTTCTGTGGAGGAGATGACTCACAGACCTCCTCAAGGCCCAACAGTTGGGATTTTCAAAGTTTGGCCCCAGTCACAGCTTTCCAGTAGCTGACCCAGAGGACCTGATCCCCTCCTCACGTTCATAATCCTCAGCCTAACTCGCCTTTCTCAGTGCCAGCCTCTCTGCTCTGAGCTGCTCCTAAGAAGACTTAAAGCTTCTTCTGCCTCCTCAGGACAGCTTTCCCACACACACCCACAAGACCCCCCACGATGAGCAGCCCTGGCAGGGGGTTCCACACTCCCACAGCCTGGGCAGGCACTGTACACCTTCCCCCAGCCATACACCGCACCAAGAGCCCTTTTATTTACTTTTCCCAGTCTCCTTCTCTTGGTATGTCAGGAGAAGTGACCAGGAGCTCAGCTATCTACATGAGCACCGTGGCACTGGCCACGATCTTCTCCTCCACCTTTCCACCCTCCCCATCTCCTCCAGATGCCACGTGGCACCTGCAGGACCTTGGTGCCCTTGGGGACCCCTCCAGACCTGCTGTTCGCTCTGAGCCGTGCTTGCCATTGACCTTTCTGAGAGCACATGCAAGAAAACAGCCCTGTTGAAGGGTTAAACATTACCAGACTGAAATTCAAGGCTTGACGATTGGTTCCAGTCGACTGGCTGGGATGATAATTTTTCACAAGATAAATACGGCCAGGAGTGAGCAGCAACCGCTAAAGACCCTTTGTAGCAGCGTCCCCCCACAAACGGTTCGCTTGCCCCTGCCACGGCTGTTTCCCTCAGCCCGTCCCTGCTCAGTGGCCCACGGCCCTGAGCCCGAGGGGAACCCCAGCTCAGCTGCAGGATCACTTACAGCCCGGTCATTCATCCGCACGGGCTGTGCTTGCGCTCCTGCCTCCAGCCGTGGCATAACTCGTGTGCCGGGGTTCAGAGCCAGCACCAGCACCCGGCTGGGACGGCACCGAGCCCACAGCAGGGACTTGCACCCCGGGACAGGCAGCAGTGCCCAGCTGAGGGGAGGGAGCCCACGGCTCTGCACCCAGGTACTCACTGCTCTTGGACGCCTTGATCTTGGCCACCAGTTTCTGCACGCCGGGTACGTCCCCGTTCTTCACGGCCTGGATCAGCTCCTGCTCACGCCCCATCGCAGACAGGTGGGAGCGGCGGCAACGCAGAAGGCAGAGACCCTCAGATCCCAGAGGTTTATGAAGCCATGGGAATAAGCCCCCAATTCCTCAGAACACACTTTGATGAAAGATGAAATCCGGAAAGAAAGATGCTTTACAATCCCACAGGGCATAAAAACCAGAAGAAAGAAGTCTTTCTGTTAAGAGCAGAAGTCCCTTTCTGTGTCGGGAGGAGCAGGACCCGGATGGGGTTTGGTTGGAGAACATGCGATCAATTAAAACAAAAAATACTTCAGTGCTTGGGGGTGGGCTCCCAGTAGCAACAGGACTCTGTGAAACAAAGCCAGGCAGCTCGGGGCAGGGTGTCCGGTGCAGTTGGCATTGGGATGCCCTCGGCCTCTCACAGCACTCCGGGAGCCAGAGGTGTCGTGCTTTGCTCCCCTCACCAGGCTGTGCTGCGGCTGACGAGTCCCTAATTCTTCCCAAAGGGATTACGGGCTCATTGCCATCTGGAAGTTATAGATCCTCCCTCTCTGGTGCTCATTAGCCCCTTCGTTTCGGCATTCCTCTTGGTGACGGCGCTGCAGGCAGGCTGGCGAGCCCCGCGCTCGGCCGAGCCCCGGCGCGGCAGCCCAGGACCTGTGGAGGGAAGATCACAGTCAGCCCCCAAAGGCCATTTACCTCCCGGCTCCGTCCCGACAGCTTTTGTGTCCGTGCCGAAGAACGAATACTTTGACTATATTTAGTCCTGGAGGGACTTGGCTCATCCTAATGTTAAGCGGAGAAGGAAGAACCTGCAGAGGAAACCTCCCGGGGGTGCTGCCCTGGGAGCAGGACAGGGACACAGCTCCTTCCCTGTCCCCCTAGGGTCACACACACCATCTCCTCCCCAAAGACAGCACACAGGGCTTAGGGTACAGAACGTCTCCCCCTCTCCCAGTAGCAGCACCTGAGGGATGGAGCTGGGGAGGCTTAGCCAAAGTCCTCTGCAGCCCATGGGAGTGGGTCAGCCTGTCTCAAGCTCTTCTCCTCCTGTGCAAGGATAAACCCTTACCCTCCAAATTTTACCAGTTCAGGAGCTCTCTCTGGTTTCAATGAGGAGCTGGGTGTAATTCAGCAGCACAACTGTGCTCAGGAGGACAGGATCAAGTCCCTATCCTGGCCAGCCAGGGTACCTTGGAGAGAACACGAGGTCCTGCAGCAGCACTTCACTCGTCCCAACCTGTGCTCCCGCCCTGCGCCTGGGCTGCCCAAACTGGGTGGCAAGAAAATCCCTCCTGGTTCAGGGCCATGCATCTGGCAGGCTGCTCCGACACTGGGGAGGAGCGTGCGTGCAGGAGAGCAGGGAGCACACGCCGTGCCAGCTGCAAGGCCATCTCCAGATCACCCCACAACTCCCCCTGCGCCGATCCAGGGCGGGTCAGAACCAGCTCCGGTTCTCCCAGCCATGGCTCAGTGCCGTCTCCCTTCCCAGAGCGCTCGCCCTCAGCCGTTTATATAATAGAGGGTGTCGCTTCCTCTGAGCAATCGAGGTCACTGTTTTGAGGATGGAGATCACAGGGGAGAGAAGAACAGCAGGGAGAGAGATCCTGTCAGGGTGGGGGCAAAACCAGAAGGGCCATCCCATGGCACCAGCCCACCTGCAGTACAGCTGGACACTGCAGCTGCCCACAAACACAGACCCCTCTGTGGGCTCCCCATGTTTCTGGCACTCCCCAGGGTGCAGTAGTACACAGGGCAGATGAAGAGATGATGCTAACGTCCCATCTTAGCTTCTAGGACACGGGGGGGTGCAAGTCCCACACCAGGCTGGGTGGTTCTCCCCCTATCCATACCACCCTTCAGCTGATGAGCCCCTCGGTGCTGGGGCTGGCACACCCCGAGGTCAGCTCTCACCTCCCCTCGTCCTGGGGCACCTGCACCAGCTTATCTACGTTACAACAAAGTTTCAGCCACTTGACTCAGACTAACCTCTTGCTGCAAACAAATCCCCTCCCGAAACCTCCAGTGCTGCACCGTCTTCCGAACTATTTCATTTAACCCTATGCTCTACAACCAACTCTATGCTGCTCCTCAAGAGTGCTCACAAGAAGCGAGCGTGAGGGCGCTGAGACTATTTACTCTTTATTTTAAAAGTCTGCACGGTCTCACTTGGAAAACAGCCCCGTGCTGCTGCCTACGGCTCCCGGAGCACGCGAGGCTCAGCGGGTAACTCGGAGGTACCGAGAGCTGCGAATGCTCATTCTCCACCTCTCCAACCTCTCCAGAGAGGAGCAGCGAAGGTACAACTCAAGAAACACACAAAGCTGGAAAAGCAACAGCAAACAATCCCTCCCACACGAGCAGAGCTGAGCCTCCAGCCCAGGAATCCACCTGGAGAACGAAAGTATCCCAAACATTCCCGCAGCCAACGGCAGCGCCGGGAAAAAAAAGGAGGGAGAGGAGGGGAAAAAACCCAAAAACAAATCCAAACCAGTTACGTAAGTGGCGGAGGAAAGATGCGAGGGAGCTGTAGGCACCGACCCGAGTCTCGAGGGGCGGCGGGGGCATCTCGCCTCCCCCGGGAGGCCCCGGGGAGCCCCGCTCCGGGCGCGGCCGGGAGAGCAGCGAGGGGGGCACCGGCCACGCCTCCGCCTCCCCCCGCCCCGAGACCCCCGGGCGGGGCGGCTCCTTCCTCCAGGGGGGCTCGGGGGGGATTTCAGCTTCCCCCCCGAGACGAGTCGCTCCTGCGAGCGGCCCGAGCCCGGCGGTCCCGGCTGTCCCGGTCCCACTCACCTGGCGGCGCTCCCAGCCCGCCGCACCGGGGCGAACCGAACCGCGCCGGGGCGAACCGAGCGCACCGCACCCGACCGAGCCGTGCGGCGCCGCTCCGAGAAAGTGCTGAGCCGAGCTCAGCCCAGCCCGGCAGCAACTTCCCGAGCCGCGCGGGGCGGGAGCGGGGCCGGTACCGGAGCAGAGCGGCGGGTCCTGGCTCGCAGGCGGCGCGGAGCTCGGCAAAGTCCCGCTCGGGCCGACCCCGTCCCGGCAGGAAATCCCTCCCCGGCCCGGCCTGATTGGAAAAGCCCGGCGGGTTGTGCGGCGGGGCCGGGCCGGGGCGGCTGTCACTCACCGTGATGCGGCGGCGGAGCGGGGTAGGGGCCGGGCCGCCCATCCCGCCGCACCGGCACCGCTCCGCCCCCGGCCGGGGCTGCCCGGGGCTCCCGGGCGAGCGGATCGCTTTGAACAAAGTCCGGCTGGAGAGACAACGCCGCCCGGGACCGGGGGAGGGACCGGCGTGGTATGGGACCGACCCGGTGGGCGATCCTCCACCTTCGGACCGGGAGCGGTCCGGTGGAAGGTTCCCCATTCTCGATCCAGGACGGACCCAGTGGTTCGGGTCCCGCTCCTTTTGGGCAATCCTCCATCCTCGATCCAGGGCCGACCTGGTGGTCTGGGACTTTGCATGGACCGATCCAGTGAGTGATCCCCCCGTGCTTGACCTGGGATTGGTCCGGTGCTACAGGACCAGCCCCGGAGAGAGGTGCCCCCATATTCGATCCAGGAACGACAGGGTGGTCTGGGAACCAGCCCCGGGGAACAATCCCCCACCTTCAGCCACACTCTGACCCCATCAGCCCTTTGCCCCCTCCACACTCAGCCCCTTGGGCAGCGGGGCTGCACAGAGCCACTGATAGCACCCATGGGACCAAAATCCACCAACACCCAGCTGCCCAAACCCAAATTAATCCTATTCTCACAAAGCACTAAAACCACCAAAAATCACCCATTTCTGCCAATCTTCAACAGAAACAGCAGAGGCAAGTGCTCCCCCAAGCACAGTTCTTTTAAAACAAGAGGTTGCCTAATAAAGCTGGACAGTTTTTGTTGCATGATACCACTGGATTATCATCAACTAATCAGATTAAAAACACACGGAGGCTTTGGTTTTATTCACTAAGTGCCCAGCCTGCAGCTTCCTGGGGGAGTTGCAATGATCCTGTACCTCCTTGAACCAGGCCCTGAGACATTTCACCAAATGATGGTTTCATGAGCAATTCCAAGGAGGGGGATCCCTGGCAAGGAGGAGGGACTGATGTTTCAAGACACACCCTGTCTTTTCAGTTCAGGAATAAAGAGATTATTATGCACATCTAATTATAAATGTCAACATTGTAGGGCTGCTACGTTGAGGCACGGAGCTCTGAGTAGCCCTGCTAGGAAAGGCTGTGAAGTGAAAGGTCTTGTTTTTCCTCCTCTGAGTTTTGCCAGAGCTTGTAAAGCGCAGTGACATTTATAATAATCCCCTGAATTTATGTAGCACCTTTTGTCCTTTTAAGGATCTTAATTAAGCTTTGCAGCTCCCTGAGCACAGGCTAAACCCACTTTGCAAAAGAGGAGCCCAGACCTTCCTTTGTACACAATGTGTGTCCCGCTTCAGGCAGGGGTAGGACTTTTTCACCCCACCGACCTCCAGCACACAGTGTTACACCACAGTAAGGGCACACCACGCTGATATTCCCATCTAAAGGTTGTCTCTGCAGTTACAATAGAGTAGTTAAACCTGGGTAATTTAAGATTTAATTTCTGGTGTCACACAAGCCTTTGGAATGGAGGGTGCCACTGGAGGGTTTAGTAGAAATCAACGATTTCTAGCACAGCCTTTGAACATTCAACCCCATATTGGAGCTCCTGACACTGCACTGAAGCCCAGGGCCTTCGCTCTGCATCCCTGCCTGCAGACAGCTGAGGGGGAAGGAGCAGGCAGCAGCCCCATCTCCTATCATGTATCCCAGTTTTTCATTGACTCTTGAAGGGTGAACAGCTGGTTGGTGACTCCAGCACAAAGACCTGCCAGGGGCTCCAGCTGTGTCCACCTTGCAGAGCTGACAGACCCACCATGACATTTATTCCCTTGTGTCTGCAGACCAGGTGCCAAGAGCATCGACTGAGTTTCCATTGCAGAGAAACCCCTTTAAAAATTTGTTCCCTTCTCTACCGGAATGAGATGTTCAGAGTTTGGGGGGAGGGGGGGGGAAGGGGGTGGAGGCACCCTTGTGGGGCCGTTTCTACCCTCAGGCCCTGCAGAAAGGTGCCTAAGGTAACACCTACTTGTGTTCCCCACTTCGGGAATGGGGCCTGGCGGGTCCACCCGGGTCGAGCTGCTCAGCGCAGCGGGCTCCTGCTTTGCAGCTCCTCAGATCGATGTTGCCATCTAGAGGTCCCTGTTACGGCGATCGTCTCTTTGTGAAGTATTGGGGGGGGGAAAGAAAACCCAAACCAACTTTTTGTTTGGTTTTGGTTTTGTTTTTTAATATAATGCAACATGTTAAAGCAGCTTTTTTGGGTTAGCCCATGTTTTGGGCGGCTGCTTGATGGCTGCAGCTCACCCTGGTTCATCTCACAGTCCCAGCAGCTGTGCAAACCCCTCCTCTCTACTCTGAGATTATTTTGAGATGGGGTAAAAAATTCAAAAGCAATACATTTACTGCCAGGCAGAAAATCAGCTACAAAGGCAGGAGCAGCTACAAAGGGACAGCAGCATCCACGGCAGCTCCATGGCCAGTGCTGGCTCCAGGGGAGGCAGTGACAGACACAGGTCCAAATCTGAGAGTTCAAGACTCCCACTCCCAAATCTCACCCACAAAAGCCAAACTTGGAAAGTTCATGGCTGTCTCATCCCCACTGAGTGGGTAGGAGGTCTGCAAAGCCCCATACCAGACATCCCAAACATTTAAAGTATGTTATGGACCAGCTGGATGGAAACACACTTCTCCCCTCTCAGCTGTGGCTCAGGCTTCTCCTTTCACTGCTTTCTTTTTTTTTCTGAAGCAAGCCCAGCTCGACCCAAAGATCTGCTGCAACCTCAAGGCTGCATCTCACACCAGGGCAGGGTGAGGCTCAGATTAATGTGGGAACAACAGCAGCTGGGTACCTGTAGCCAGACAGGATTGGTTTCCCTGGGTGGGTGTGCAGACACCAGTGCCCAGACATTCCTAATTCAGGGTCGGAGCAGGGCTGGACATTGGTACCTGCACATCCACAAGGGCAACATCACCACAACAGGGGCTGTGGCACCCCACATTGGGATCTGTCCTGCAGGCTGAGGATGAAGCAGAGCACAGAAGAGCCTCTCCTGTACTGAATCAGGCCATGACAGAAAGCAGGTTATTGCCCAGATTTAAAGCCACCCACAGGAGCCTTTCCTGCAGCTCCTGACACTGATTCTCACATCACCTGGCTCTCTGAGCACAGGCAGGTGATGGGTGCCCCACTGCTGGGCTTCAGTCCTGTCCTTAAGCAGCAGAGCAAGTCTTAATCTCACTCCTCATCCTCAGAAGTCATATCCCATCCCTAGGGAGCCTTTCTTGCACCGGCATCCATCCCCTCCCACATTACATCCAGGCCAGGCATTTCCCACCCAGCTCAACATTCCACATCACTGGCAGCAATGTCAAGGGCAAAGCTAGAGCAGGATGTGGGATCTGGACACAAAGGTGCTTACGAAGGCATTTACTCCTTTGCTTCTTATACACCCTCCTGGCAATAGCTGCTGCTGGAAGAAGTCCAAGAAGATAAATTAGGGGGTTTGATCAAGAGAGAGATGCAGTGCCCACAAGGAGGAGGAGCAGGATCACAGCTCCCAGAGATCAGGCTCCGGCAGAGAAGAGTTTGGGCCAGTCTGGCCCCAGACACCTCCTCCCATCACACCATGTGCAACACAGCTGCTGCCTGCAGCCTCTGGCTGGCCATTGCCACCAGGAGGGCTTCAGTGCCAGGATACATCCCAGACCCAGACCAGAACTGGACACAGCTCCATGTGCACGTGCACTGTGAAGCTGAATATCAGCCATGGTATGAAATGCAGCAGGGACTGTCCTTAGTGGAGCTGGTGGTACCTGCTGGTGGCAAACAGGTACATAAACCCACCTGGAGTCAGTTCTCAGGCAGGTAACAGGGCTTTGGAGGTGATTTAGGAAGCTCTGCTCAACTCGTATCTTTTGCAGCAAAGAATTCCCCCCCCCAAAAGTGAAATCAGGTAACCAGCCCTCAGTTACATCATTCCAGGGCAGTCCAGCTCCAAGCTCCTTTGAAAAACAGCTCCACAGCTTCAGCTCAAACACGTGCAAACTGGGAGGTACAGCCTACACCAGCCTCTACCCTGGCACAGCAAACCCTACCCACATTCCCTTCCCCTGTATCCACATGGGAACTTGGGCAGGTGCTGGCAAGGGGCTCCCAACAGGAGAATCCCTCCCACATGCCAGTGCCTGGCTGCCTCTGGACTCACCTCTCCAGGCACACGTGTGCTGCTGCTCACACTGTCCTTCCCATCTGCCTTCCACCTCCTCGAGCTTCCCTGTGCTGACAGCCACTTCTTTCTGGTCTTGTGCCTTTCTTTTCTCTCTGTCTCCCTTGCTTAGTCCCTCACTCAGGAAATTAAAGATAATCCTCCCTTTTCTTGCTGCCGGATTCCCTGTTTAACATTCGCTGTGTGTGCTTGCACTGATTCAAAACGGGATTAGACTTTCTGTTGCTTTGATGTCAGTTGGGCTTTGCACTTAAGGCAGAGGGGGGAAAAGAAAATGTCTGTTAACAAACCTCTTGGATTCCACTTATCCACTTGCACCCATCCTGGAAATGAAGGTCAGGCACATTTACCTGCAGAAACAGCCCCGTTCCAGGACTGACACTGGGGGATCAAACCAACCTGCAACCCCAGCACTGCAGTCCCTGCACTGGGTGTTATTCTCTGGAAACACCCAAATTTCACCCTGGCTCCATTATCATCCAGCTGCGTGGAGGCTGAATGTCTCCCATGAGGAGGGAGGTGCCATTAATCATCAGAAAACCACAACTCGTTGGCTGTCAGTGAATATTGCAACCTCCAGCTGCCACGCAGCAGGAGTGTGTGGGCCACCGGCATCGCTCCAACATATCAGGGCTCAGGGGTCCCCACTGGGAATACCCCGAGCTGCTCATTTCTAAGGGAGAAGCAGGTGCTGCAGGATGGCTAAAATGGAAATCCATACCCTGCTCCCTGTGGCATGACACCTGTGCTACAGCACAGTCCATGACTTTCCAGGGCATTTCCCTCTGCTTCCTTGGGCCTAAGCTTCTTCCTTGGAGGATGAAGATTTGGGGTTGTTCTCACTGCCATCCCCTCCAACACCAGCCCAAAGCAGATGGAGAACATTTTCCTCATGTTGTCTGCAAATCTCTTACTTTGCTTCTAAGGCACTGCTCCTCGAGTCCACAATGTCCAAAGCAGTATGTGGCACAGTTTGGAGCTGGAACAAGATCTCACACCAGAAAAGACCCTTTTGCAAGGGATTCTGCAGACCTACAGCCAGGGCTGGGATCTGACAGTGGTCCTATTCCAGCTCAGTTTCCAGGGGCTCATAGGTTGTTTCTGCTGCCTGATGCTCAAGTTCCATTCCCACCAGATCTTCACTGCACAGGCAACTGGGTCTCCTCTGGGTAACAGGCAGACCTGGTGGCTGCAGAACTGGAGATATCTGGGTGCAACTGAAGCCATCCCAGGACCTTCTGCAAGTTGTTTGAAAGAGCAGCTCCATGGATGAACATGATCCAGCCATGACCAGAACCCACCTCTCAGCTCTGAGCCCTGGGAGAGGCACAGCCAGTGGAGCAGAAGCAGGGACACACCACAGCTCTCCTGGGATCCTGGCAGCTGCAATATCTGTCACCTGCACCACACCATTGCACTGCAGCCCGACTGGCACCACCACCACGTCAGGCATCCTCCAGGACTGCCCAGGGACTCAGGACACACCTCTGCCAAGAGCACAGTGTCTAATCCATTTTGCCCGGTGCACACTCACAGACTTGATTAATGTCTGCAATGAGCTCCATCCATCATCAGGGAGTAAAGGAGATTAGCTGTGCAGCACGCCTGCCTCGCGTTGATCCCATTCTCCAGGCCTCCTGATTAATGGCGAGGCCGCCTTATCTGTCAGGCCAGGAAACACGAATATCCGGGTTGCCTGGGGATGAAGGGAAGCTGCGGGTGCCCGGGCTGCAGGCAGGGCACAGCCACAGCACACTCTGCCATCGGGGCCGTGCTGATGCACCCCTGCTTCCCACACTACCAGCTCTGCTCCCCATTCCAGTTGGTCCCTCTGCTCCCATTGCTCCCTGCCTCTCTGCACCCTCTCTTCCTTCCTCCCAGCCCTGGGAAGCACTGGTGCATCCACACAGCAATGCAGCGCTGAAAACCAAAGTCTGGGGCTCCATTTTCCCTCGACAGCCAGCAGAGAAGATGTCGTTCCTCCCATCCATGGAGGGAATTCGGATGAGCTGATTTGGAGGCCTGGAATAACCCAGGCAAATCCCCTCCTGGGGCTGCAGGCGAGGTTGTGTCTGACCAGCGCTGCGGAGAGCGGCCGCTCGGCCGAGCTCTTTCCCAGGAGGACACGCGTGTAAAGTGGATGCAGGGAATTAGCAGTGCCATCTGGATAGGCTCCAGCTCCTGCCCCTGGCTCGCTGCTGATGCTTCATTAACAGCTCCCTCCTTTCAGCTCCCGTCTCCTTGGCTTCTGCTGCGATCAGCTGGGCTGGAGTTTTGTTGTCTTGGGTTTTTTCCAAGTGGAAATTATTTCTCATTTCTTTTAACAATTTGGACACAGGGAAAGAGACAGGAGAGGAAGGAATTTCTAGGAGATGAAAGGGCAGGATTAAGGACACAGCTTTCGCTTTGTTATCCCTCTAGTGTGGCTAAGAAATTCCTTTCAGAAGAAGGCTTTAATTAACTATGTTTTCTGATGGGAAAAAACCCTGGACCTAGAGATAGGTCTGGCTTCTTGGGTCTGCTGACAACCCTGGCTGCAACCTCAGCAGCCCAGATTTGTACACACACACATGCTCTTATACAGAACTTAGCGCAGTATATTTAAATTTGCTTTACAAAGGCACTCATTGTCACCCCAGTCTGGAAAATAAGGCATAGAGAAAAAAACACAGGCACAAGCAGGCTCCTGTGCACGGTGCCAATGGAAAGAGGATCCAAGTGCACTGAACCACAGGGCTATGGTGGCTCAAGATGTGGGAAGGGGCCTTCGTGTAGAGGAATAACCCAGGGCAGGAGGCAGCAGAAATATCTCTGTTGCCTTCTAGACCAACAGCCCTTCTCACGCAGCAGGAAAAATCAGGAGGAGAGGAGAGAAAGAGGCCCAGTGGCAAACTGGGACATTTAGAAAGCGTTGCAGTGATGTATCCGCATCCTCTACTGCCGCAAAACCCTTCAGGAACTGAGTCAATCAAAAATAACATTTGGGGCTGATTTTTATCCAGATGAACTCTCTCCAAATATTTTAAGGCAACCAGCAAAACGGCAAACTTCTGCTTGTTTAACCCTTCTCCTCAAACCTGCACTGATTCTGAGAGAAAGCACAGTCTCAGAAAGCACCTTGTTCTGTGAGCCTGACCTGCAAAACTGGACATGGTGCCAGGTCTGTCCATCTGCAGCATCACCCCGGTCACCTCCCTGTGTCCCAAACCACTCAGCCTTTCTGTAGCTCAACTTTCTACACAGACATGGACATTAAAGACTGAGAACCCACACAGCTTTCCAGACGAAGCCTCACTGCCAGTTTACACAACAGTAACTCCCACCATGGAAACATCACATTGGGTCCCCCCCGAGAATCTCATTTGCCTTGTCCTGAGCCACGTTAAACAGGGAAGCTCACACTGAACCCATGTCTTGCTCCTCTCTCGTCTTTCCAACTAATGAACTCCCAGCTGATAACAAATGCTGACTGCTGTTGCTGGAACATCTGCCTCTGCTCTCAGTGTTTAACAGCCCAAGAGGCAAAGCAGTTTAGCAATTATTATTTTCATAAGTGAGCATCACTTTTTCATTGTCATTTTAAAAGGTTTCCACCTTTTCCAGTGCCCTCAGCCACCACCTCCAACCCTGGCAGATGCCTCCACGCCCTGGAGCAGCACAGGGAACACATGGCTGGTTTGCCTGGGGGGAAGTAGAGAGGAGAGAAACATCTGGCTGCTCCACTGACCCAGCTGCTGAACTGAGCAGAGCTTTCCCTGGGACCTGCAGGTCTAAGTCAGGAGGGTTTCCCATCCCGTGCCATTAACATCCCACCACCATTAAAAGCCTCCTCGACACAAGACTTCAGTCTCGCTTGTGATCTAATTCCTTATTAATTTTACAGGTTTTGTGCTTTTCCACATCTTCTGCAACCCAAGAATTTCCTAGGACATGCTGTATCAAGTGCTTTATTGGACCTCAGGTAGATTCAATTTACCACAGCTCAGAAATCAGCTATCACTGCTTTCCTCCCCACTGCCCTTGCTCAGAACTAGGCAGCAGGATTGCAGCCTCTGGTTATAAAACACCACCTTTCTTTTTATTAGGTCTGTCATAAATCCTTGCAGTTGGATTTGCAATTTCATGTGACAGCTCTTTCCAGACACTAAATGGAGTTTTATCTCGTCTCTCTGACTTGAACCTCTCAGGATTTTTAGTTTTGCCTCATCTTGGATCTGTAATTTCCATTTCCAAGCTCAACAACATCTTAATTCTCCTTGAAAAGAAGGA
This sequence comes from Corapipo altera, assembly GCF_003945725.1. Taxonomy (NCBI): domain Eukaryota; kingdom Metazoa; phylum Chordata; class Aves; order Passeriformes; family Pipridae; genus Corapipo; species Corapipo altera. The sequence continues at coordinate 5,837,424 of NW_020884913.1, forward strand.
TGGCAGAGCACTCATTTTGGGTTGGGCAGACATCTATTCTTGGTCAACAGCCCCCCCACATCAGTCCTCCTGCTCTGCCTCCTCTTGAGCTCTGTGCACACTTACCCACAAGCTACAGATCCGAGCCAAAACTTTTCCCCCTCCCACTTCAGACTCATGAGGAATTCAGGTTACAGCTGCCTCCTCCTTGTGCTAATGCCTGTTCTTGTAGAAGGGAATCAGTGACTAACACCGTACATATACCCTGCGGCAGCGTTTGTCTCCATGGGGGCTTCTGGCTGTTCCTGTCCAACGTCAGGAGCTGCTGGCAGCTCCTTATCCCCGACAACGGGATCTGCCTGTTCCACAGAGCACACATCTGCATCCCTGACCTCAGCACATCGGCTGCACACAGCCCTGGAGCCCGCCTGCTTCCCTGTCACAGGGCAAGCCCTGCTTAGCCCCTTGTTATTTTTGGCTGTACTTTTGTCTCTGGGATCCTCTAACCTTTAGCAATGAAAACAAAACCACAGAAGGTGCTGCCCCGGCCTTTGGCTCGCTGAGAGCAGCCAGGATGGGCAGAGGCTGAGGGCTAAAACCTCAAATTAGCAGCGTGGGACTGGAATGAGCCAGGACTGACCAGGCAGCTTAGACCTGCCATTTCAAGAGCAGGAACCCGCGGGGAGAGAGGAGGTGGTCATCTGGTTTCAGATAAATGCCCACTTTATGCTAATTAATTAGAAATTCAGGGTGGATAACAGGAGAGTTTAGATGACTGTTTAGCTAAATTATTCCTGTAAAGCTATGTGTGGCTATTGAGCAGCCAAGAAAGGGAATTCACCTGCTGCCTTCATTAGAGACATGTAAAAGAAAAAGCAGAGCTGGGCGGCAGAGAAACCAGGAGTTTGCTCAAGGCTCAGTTTTGGGCCATAGCTCAGTGTTCACTAATACCAGCTCAGGGCAGATCTGGATCACATGGTAGCACTGACCTGAATCGAGTCAGGCACCAAGACACAGCAGCAACTTCTTTCTGACCAACCAGGCCATACCAGCCGTGCACATCTCGATCAGTGACAGCACCTGAGTCACCACCAAGCTACTCCTCCAACTCCAGGGTTTTCTGTGGTTTGTTTTTTTTTAAAACTGAATGATCACATTCAGGACACATCCCTCTGTAAGGATACAAAGAGTTGTGCTGGGATAAATAAACATTGCAGGAAGATGGACAAGATGCTGCTAAGCCAGGGCTGCTGTAGAGAGAATTACTGTCAATTTCTGGCCTCGAGTTCAGTCTGTGGCTTTAGGGAAATTATTTAACTTTGCCACATGATATTTTCCTTCCCTATAGGTGAGAAGTGATAGCAAAGATCCACTTACCAGAATCAAAGGAGGCAAAATGGAGCAGTAGTTGGAAACTACTTTACCAATCTTGCTTGGAAAAGAGGGAGACTGATGTGCAGCTATCAGAAAAAGACAGCACTCAGCCAGTATGGAGGGTTGATGCACCATGTCTAACACATCCTGAATGTGATCATTCCTATCCCTAAGGCCACCACAAGGACAAAACTTCACCCATTAGGCTATTTGATCAATATAAACACAGACAAAGAGCTAAGCAATAAAAATGCAGAGGCCCATTCAGCGAGTCTGGAGTCGTGAGTAAGGAGAGCAGTGAGCTGGAGGGGAGGATTTGCAATCTGGCTCTGAGAGAAGGCTCCTCTCTCCAGAGTGCAAATCAGAGCAGTGGCCAGGTGTTAAATAAATATTTAGCAAATGAGAAAGTCTCCATTTAATGAGAAATTATTTGGTGAAACCAGCTGGGGAAATGGTTTCAGTAGCACGGTAACAGAAGCCGGCGCTGCTCTCTGCCCCACGGGGGCTGCGGTTCTGCTCGTGTTGCGTAAGTCAGGATCTCCAGCTGGGACAGGCACAGGAAATATAACTCATTACTGAAATGCAAGAGCCTTTCAGGGTTAAACCACTGTCAGACCAGCCAGATTCATTCCCTAGTTGCAGAATTTGCCTAGCAGCAGCTTTGGATGATTATTATCTTTTTTCATAGCAGCGATGTTGCAGACAGGATGGCCTGAGTGTAGTGGGGATGCCAAGTTTGTAGGAAGAAGTAATTTTTCTTTCTTTTATGTTCAAGGGCTGAACTCCATTTCCTCACCTTTATCTACATCATTAGGCTGTCGAGATGGCAGTTCCCTGCCTAAATGTTAATTACTATATCTCTCTTTTAAGATGTGTTTTCAAGGGGTTAGTGCCTCAATCTTCCTTGTAATTATATGCAGTGGTTAGTACAACTTATCGGCTGTATCCCAAGGTCCCCTGAGAGCTCATCCCTGCTGCAGTTTCCAGCAGATGAGCACTCACAGAACCAGTCTTTCAGAGAGCTGCTGTCAAGTGTTCAGCCAGATAATGAGCCGATTACTGTGCCTGCTCCTTCTGCCAACGGTGAGCTCTGTGCACAGACAGGCCACACATCACCACTTGCTGCAGTTCATATTCCTCCCTTCTCTCTATCCCTTCAACTTGGAAAAACTCTGTAAAACCAGCCCCTCCCTGAGGCAAGAACTTCCATAGGTTATTGACAGAGCAAAAAGGGAAAAAACATAAACTTTGTCAAAGTCTGAATATAAAAGTCCAGTAATAAAACACTCACATAGCCATGGTGGTGGGGCAAATCTCAAATGCTGAGCACGGCTTTGACATGTCAGCTGTGACATGTGTGCACCAGGGAGGGAGCTGCTGTGGTTTGTTATGCCTCTACAGCTGAGAAGAAGGCACTACAGCTTCCTCACGTGTGAAGCATTTCTAAGTGCACAGCAATAGTTGATGTTGCAAATTAAAATTAAAGCTGTGCTTTGGAAACTGCTACATTTAAATGTCAGATTCTTTCTTTGAAAGCTGTAAGATAGCTCATTCCTCTCCAGGGAAAGCTGAGTAGGAGTTTGTCTACGCAGGGAAAAATGTTTGCAAAAGCAACTGCCTACTAGCTTGCCATGCAAACACTCATAATCCATACTTCAAGAATGGATTAAGGTAAATTACACAAAGGCACTCACTGCAGAGGACAGCACCCCGTTCATAACACTCCATCACCCCAGTACACAAACCACAGTTTGCTTTGCAGCAGTAACCAGATACAGATAAATGCTGACATTCACCCAAGATGTGAAGGAAGAAGAGTCTTATAAGAAAATATTAAGTGACTGAAAAATACCACTTTTTTTTTTTTGCAATCTGTGCACATCCAAAACTGAGACACCACAGATACCTGCCAGGGAAAAAATTCATGGGCAAATCACTGACTGAGGCAACTCCAGAGACTCAGCAAAAACTTTACAGCATAGCAGACAAATTGGCCCCAGCCTGTCTCTGATTCCTAAGAGCTACAATGCCTGGGCGAAGCGTGCTCCAGTTTTCTGTCTGCTGTTGGTCTACTAGAGGACAACCTAATAATGATGAACTCCTTTGGGTTACACAGAAAATGGCCCATACTGAAAATGCTGCTGCCAAATCTGGCTGGCAGCCCATGCTGGGACTGCTGATGTGTGTGTGCTAGGTCTGGTTTTTACTGGTACAGATTGATTCTGGTCTTAAACAATAGACTTACGAAGCTCCAAAAAAATGCCTCCTACATTTGATGTCAGCCTTTGCAACTACACAGAAAGAGACAGAAACAAGGGATGTTTTCAGACAGACAGATACAGATTTTATAAAGTACATCCAATCCTCTACACTGTGCTCTGCCACAGAGAGAAACCTGCCTGTTGCTGATGGTTGACTTCTGACATGGTATTATGCTTTTACAGTGCAGAAAATGTTCCGAGGTACAGAACGATCTGTTTGCCCCAGTACCATGTGATTTATCAAGCTATAATGAAGGAACCCATCTCATGTATAAACAGTGGGCAGGAAGCACAACAAAATCATCAGCTCGAAGCCACAGAAAAGAACAGGCTACTGCTCTGGCAAGGCAAGGAAAAAGAGCAAAACAGCTTCTCAGAACCCAAGGGGTTTCTTGCCGAGTATTTTCAAGACAAATAGAAGACAAAATCTGAGCTAGCAATAGAGCTAATTTCTGGAGCTAGGAAGCAAATGAGCTGTGGCAAGAAGTGGAACAGCAAAAAGCAGCAGAGAACTAATTACAAATGAAGTGTCTCAGGTTGGAATTGAAGTTAGAGGTCAGAGTGTAAGAGGGTCAAAGCAACAGAGTTTTCAGTGGGTAATTTGGTGCCTGTGACTCGGGAATGAAAAGTGCATATGTCTACAAGAGAGGAAAATACACACTGAAGGCAGATCAGAGCTACTTAAAAGGCAATAGTCTGATACTCCTATAGACATAGCGAGCACGGGCTGGCTGTAGCTGGGAGGGTGCAGATCCCAGCCCTCCCCTGGGGGGTGTGATGGGAGGGGGCGCTGCGCAGCCCCCGTGTCGGCCCCCTCCGCTCCCCGCCCGGCTGGCCGAGAGCAGCCCCCCCGGCCCCGCTCCGCACCCGCGTTCCCTCCCACCGACGGCGGCGAGGGATGCTCCCACCCGGCGTGTCTGCCGGAGTCAGCTGCTCCTTGATGTCAGAACCTGCTCCGGGCTCGGCGGGGCGGGAGCGGAACGGAGCTCAGCCGAACCGCAGCCCCCGCTCGCCGGCTGAGGGAGCGCTCCTGCCTCCCGCACCCTGCCCGGCCCGGCGGGGAAAGCGCGGGGGGCCCATCCCATCCCATCCCATCCTCATCCCACCGCGGACCCGCCCAGGGAACTTGCCAAACTTTCTTTCTCCGTCCCGGGACTCGCTGCCATGGCCCCCGGCAACTCCTCCCGCAACTTCTCCGCGCCGGAGGCTCGGAACGGCTCAGGTGAGAGCGGGGGCTGCGCGGGGCTGGGGGCGCCGGGTGGGGGCTGAGGCGGGGACCCCCCGCACCCCGCCCGGGCCGCTTCAGCACCCGGGGGCGGACAGCTCCGGGCGGGACGGGCTGACCCCTCCAGGGGGGCGGGAGCGGCACCGGACCCATCCCGGCACCGCCGCTGGCCCCGGGGCTCGGAGCCATCCGCTACCTGTTGGCTGCCAGGCAGCAGCAACTCCAGCAGCCCTCCGGTCCTGGCTGCTGAGAAGGGACGAACCAGCCCGGTTAGACAGGGAGGGAGCAAAGCACTGAGAACGTGAGATACTGCTGGAGAGGGAAGCAGAGATCTTCATCAGTCTTCCGTTTTCTCCTTGCTACCCTGCTCCCAAATCAATTGTTTATGGTCAAGTAAGTCAGTTCTTGATGGTGCAAGTTGAAACTCTTCAAGGGAAGGTGGTTTATATGTGGTTTTTGACTCTCTCTGCACCAGCACATCCTTTAGAGACCAAAAGTGTACCTGAGCTGCTCTGTTCTGAAATGCACTGAGATGTAGTCTCTTATGTATCTGGGTATGGCTGAGAGCAACCACCACTTCAGAGAAAAAAAATTTAGCCCAGTCCTCATTCAGTTCACATAGTTCAGTCCCCTTTGGAACTTCCAGAAGGAGTATCAGAGCAGACACAGGTCTACAAATCAATGCCTGAAGTGGCTGTTTCAATAAAGTATATTCACTGGGACGTGCACAGCAGGGCAGGAAATTCAGATTCAATATCTCAGGATAAAAGAGGCTTTAGAAAAGAGATAATTTCTGAGTATTTGATAGATGTGCTCTTCTGACTCAAGCCCATAAAACACACATGAGCTACAGCTTCACGCTAGCTTGCAGCTAATAATGCTTGAAGGTCCTGCTTGTACAGCCACCAACAGCAGGACTGACTGTGCTACAGCATTGCACAGACCACTTTTCACAGGAAGCCTTTGGGCTTGCACACATTCTGCTTTAAGGCCAGCTGAGCTCATTCCAAATGTTACAGAATCACCAGGAGCACTGTATTGATTATACTGCAGGAAAAGGACATTTTGTCCCAATTTCCCGCTAACCAAGTGGCATTTATGTTTCATCACTCATACAATCCATTCCCACCACATTCATAACAAAGTTCGCAGTTAAAAAAAAAGGAGACCAGAACTCACAACAGCTACATGCAGAACAGCAGGGCCACAGTCATCATCTTCCAGTTTCTAGTCTGCCCTCTTCCAGCATTAAGGTGTGAGATCTGTTTGGATGATCAAGAGATGCACAGGTTGGATGCTGAAGAGCATCAGGTTTCAACAGGGCACTGACAGCTGTATGTTATCTACTAAAAGCCACATAAAATGGAACATTTCCTTGTATTAATGAGTTACCAGGAGGAATGGGGACCATTTAACCCCCCAAAAACGATCTGGACAGGCTTTTTTGTGTTATCAGCCAAGCCTGGCTTCCACCTTCAGGCCCCTGCCAGTCTTCCTGTGCCTCATTGGCTGCTTTCTGACGTCTGCAGAGAGGCTTCCCAATAAAATGGTGCAGCAACTGCTCTCTTGGGTTCTGGCCTTGGCCTTGCTTACGCCTAAGCTGGCTGCTTCCCAATGCCAGAAGGACTGAGCCAGTGGCAACTCATCATGGCCCACTTCTAAAAGCACTGAAATACTACACACAGCTGACACAGCACAGACTTTGCCAGCCACAGGCCACCAGTGGGGCCCAAGTTATCTTGCCAGTTCAGACAAACTTCTCTGTCACACCAAAGTAAACGGGGAGAAGGTTGTACTCAAGAATTCCAGAGGTCAAAGTCAGCAAATATCACCTCAAAGAGGCACTGCTTTGGCAAAGACTACACCTACAAGTATCTGTTATTTCACTTAATCTTATTTTCAAGATTTCCTTAGGTCCTGCTGGAGGAACCACTTTTGCTGCTGAGGAGGTGGAATAGCTCAGTGACTGAAAGCATTTCCAATTAACGCACATTGAGTCATCTGCAATTCAATGACATGCAGTCTAAGCTGAGGGGCTGTCATGCATGTCCTTGTAAAAGCCACAAAGTAAATCACACAAAGCCTTTTCCTAGAAAAAAGCCCACCAGGCCCCACAGGAGAGGAGTAATGAGATGAAATGAGATTTGCCTCAGCTGAGAAGGGGAATCTCAGACTCCACCCCACAACGCACATGGAACCCTGCAGAACAAAGAGCACCACCATCACTGCCTTTGACACCACCTTCTGTGCCCAGGAGCTTGTGGCTTCAAAATGGGATTTTACACCCAGACAAGGCAAATGTGAATTTGGTTACTTTTGGGCCTCCTACCCCAAAGAGCAACAGTCAACCATCAGTGCTACGTGTTATCAGGCAAGAATTTTGCCTTGGAAATCCACCTACATCCAAGAACTCAGAGACAGTAGTTTTAAGCTTTTTTTTCTCCTTGTAGAATTAGGACACTCCATGTGGAAGGGCCACTCTAAAACATACTCCAAAATCCCTGTCTGGCCACACACCTGGATTTCTTTCTAGGGAAGAAACTAGAGAAAGGGAGAGAGGCAGAGAAGGAGGATGGAAAGGAGAGCCTGTTTTGGCCCAACTCTGACAACAGACTTGGGACTCAGCCAGGGTACAGTCCCAGATCTCACAACACAGACAAGCATTAGCTGTCTGCCTGCACAGTCAGTGAACTCCGTGTCTCATCCGATACAATAGATAAACTACCCAACAGATGAGCTGACACTTTCTGACAACAGCTTGAGCATTGACTTTATCCAGATTTTGGCACCCCCAGAGAGGCTTTACTTCTCCAATATGTGAAGCACCAGCTGCCTCATCCTCTCCCCTCAAAAAATGGTTGAAAAACCAGCACTCCCTGGAATAAAAGTTACTATCGACTCTGTCAGACACTAGTGAGTACAAAGGCATACCAGCCTGACATAAGTCCCCCCAAAAAGGCAGGGGAGTTTCAGAGCAGAACAGAAGAAAGCTGAGGAAAAATGTTTACACACAGCCAGATTTAGGTGGTGTTCTGCACGTAGTGAGAGGCACAGAAGTGTTGAATCCCCAGCTAAGCCTCACCAAATTCTGCAAAGGGTATTAAAAATCATTCTGAGCTACATCTTTGGTAGGGATGGGTCCAGCTGCAGGACAGGGCAGGCACAGAGTTGTAAAGAGGTTGCCTGTGGGTTGCACTCACTGCTTTGGTTTGTTTTGGCAGCAACAGAGAAGCCAGCACCATATACCAACGTGATCATGCCCAGTCTCTTCAGCATCATCTGCTTCCTGGGCATTGTGGGGAACCTCATTGTCATCTACACTATAGTTAAGAAGAAGAAGCTGAGATGCAAACAGACCGTGCCCGACATTTTCATCTTCAACCTCTCCATTGTGGACCTCCTCTTCCTCTTGGGCATGCCCTTCCTCATCCACCAGCTCCTAGGCAATGGCTCATGGTACTTTGGAGCTCCCCTGTGCACCATCATCACCGCCCTGGACACGAACAGTCAGATCACCAGCACCAACATCCTCACAGTGATGACACTGGATCGTTACCTGGCAACTGTTTACCCCCTAAAATCCACCTACATCCGGACCCCGTGTGTGGCAGCTCTAGTTATCTGCTTGGTGTGGCTCCTCTCCTTCCTGACCATCATTCCCGTGTGGATGTACGCAGGTCTTATGCCTCTGGAGGATGGGACCGTCCGCTGTGCCCTCTTGCTTCCCAACCCAGAGACTGATATCTACTGGTTCACCCTCTATCAGTTCATGCTGGCATTTGCTGTGCCCTTGATCATCATCTGTGTGGTGTATTTTAAGATCCTCCAGCACATGGCCACCACCGTGGTCCCACTGCCCCAAAGGAGTCTCCGGGTACGCACAAAGAGGGTGACCCGCATGGCAGTTGCCATCTGTTCCGCCTTTTTTATTTGCTGGGCTCCCTTCTACATCCTCCAGCTGGTTCACCTTGGCATTGACACACCATCCATGGCCTTCTTTTATGCCTACAACTTTGCCATTAGCTTGGGCTACGCCAACAGTTGCCTCAACCCCTTCCTCTACATCGCCCTCAGTGAGACCTTCAAGCGCCAGTTCTTGGTGGCCATCCGCCCTGCAAAAGAGCCCTGTCGCAACAGCAGCTCTGCCAACAACAACAGCATGACAGAGGCCAGCGTGTGTCTGAAACTGGCACCAGAATCCACCCAGCAGACTCAGTTTCTGGAGGAGTTTTCCCCGCGGTCAGTGCCGGTGACGGTGGCTGTTCACTAGGGCACTCTGAAGGGCCCACAGCAGAAAGACTTCAGGCCTGTAGGTGGATGGAGAAGCAGCAGCTTCAGGCAGCTTTTGGAGAAGCATATGGACTACAAATTTCCACCTCCAAGAGCCCTTTTTCACTGCAAGGTTCTGCTCCTACGTTGCCCCCAGCCTATAAGATGCTGCATACTGCTGCTTCTTTCACTGTGCATGGGAGAACTCTGTCACCACTGGGCCCCCAAAGAGGATGAATGGAAAAGAGATAAAGGACAAAGTATTTCCAAGGGGAATATTCACGCTGGAAGAGTAAAACCCGTATCAATACTGCCCAGTGATGCCTCTTGGCCCAACTGGGGTTCCTAAGCAGCTTGTCAATAGAGCTTCTTCATTCAGAACTTGAGCCTTTGAATCACAATGTCATATATTTATAAGAAATTCTGCAAAATTTGATGGCTGTGCTGATATCCCAGAAGCACACAGCAGAAAAAGATCTTGGGGCCTTTCAGTCCAGTTCTGTCTGCCTCCAGTGGGCTTTATTGTTTGGCGAGCAAGACACCTTCAAGAATTGGTTCATTTTGATGCTAATTCTAAATATTTCAAACAAAATCAGGCAGATAATATTCACACTGCTTCAAGGGACTGCGAAAAATTCTCAAAACTACCGCTGCTAACACCAGCTTTGTGGCTTTTCATGCCAATGAGCAGATTTTCACAGTGCTAGTTCCTCATGCTGCTCTTGTGCCTCACAGTCTGCATGGCCTTTGGGGAACCCCAGGCAGAGGATTTTAAACAGGACTAAAAAACACAATGTGCAGAGCTCTGCAGAGCGAGGAGCTGTGAAAGAGCAGCTCAGGGAAAACAGAGTTGCTTATGCAGCTTCCTCAAAATAACAAATGCTTCACACAAAGTTAAGAGAGGGAAAATTAAATGTCTGTGTGTTGTATATGCAGCTTTAACAGTCGGAGGTTAGGAAATAACTTTGCTCATTATAAAGACTAGAGAAAAAGACAGCACAGATCAGCTAAAAGCAGGGATTACACCAACAGCCTGTGCTGGGCTCCGTGGGGACACACATTGTTCAACACTTTGTCAAACATGGAGGAACTCGTTACTGTAGATGGATTTACTATAAAGAATTAAAAACATCAAACAGTTCAAAGGCATTTGTTACCATGCTTATGGTCTCACGGCAGCAGCCACCCACGATATACCCAGAGCAGAAATTCAGCCTTACACAGCCACACAGCAAAACTGTGTCATCTGCACAGGATTTTCTAAGCCAGGCAGGCATGTACAGGTGCACCCAGTGCACACACATCACACTTGCAGGTGTTTTAAAGTACAGCCAATACTTCAGCCTATACCCTGTAGAGAACACACAGCCCTTCACTCACCTCTGGCGATCAAAGCAGGCAGGTGTGCAACACCAGCAAACTTTTGGCATCATCAGGTGCAGCACATTGTTTTTTGATTCACCCAACAGATCTCAGACCAGAGTCTCTGTCTGTGTATTTTCACCCCAGGTTCTGTCAGCCTGTGCCCTCCGTGGTGGCAGCACATCCACACCATGACCGACGGTACTGCGTCGGTTTTTCACCCGCCTTTCCCCGGGCAATAAAACCAGACACATCAGGAACTTTCAAGCTTTATGACCTGAAAATCCTTCCCCTTTTTAACTGCCAGGAATTTTCACCTGCTGTTTTTCATGGAGCTGCTCTGCTCTTTGGTCAGTGCTCTCCCTGAAGGGCTCCAGAGCGAAGGTCGGGGAAGATGTGGGCTGTGCCAGCCAGACCTGCCCTCAGGACAAGAGAAGCTGTTGTGTTACCTTTCTCCCACGAGGAAGTGAAGGGAAGAACTGGCACACTTTGCTGGGAAAGGAGGTGATAAATACTGGGTGGGTTTTTTTCCTCTAATACCAGTCATAAGGAAAGTATGAGTGAAGTGAAAACAGACTGAATTACTGGGGATTTCAGAGAGCAGCACGTTGAAGATATTATCTTATTCACACAGTAAAGATGTTTATGGCTGAACTGGTCTTTTCCCATCTGAAGTGAGTCAGTCTGACCTGGTACAGCCAAGCCACACATTAAAAACCACAGGGGCACCATGGGCTAACCAGGAAGGGAGGCCACCACTTGGTGCAGCACTAAAAAGGGGTGTTGAGGGGTAAACCTTTTCCAGATCTCATCACACTGAAGTCAACACACAGTACACGGGCACTTTTCCAAGCTGAAGTCCTTTTAGATGTCATCTATGTGAGGTAGAAAGCCATGCCAGAGAGACCTGGACCCAACACCAGGGACAAGGCTTCCCATTTAGCCAGTGCCCCACTAGAGACACCTGCCCCTTCCTACCACCCTGCAAAGGCTCACGGTTTACATTCCCTCATGTTCCTCCTGCCTGTCCCCAAGGTGTTTCCTAGTCCAAACATCTAAATACTGGCTGTGGGGTCCCTCCCTTTCCCTGTACATCCATAAAAGCTGTGACAAACACACCTCAGGGAGACCTGTGGACGAGGTTGGGAAGAGAGGTACAGACAGGAAGCAAACTAGCAAAGAACACAGCCAACATACAGCTTTTTGTCAGCTTCCCAAAATCACCCCAAAGCACAGGGCAAGAGTCTGTCTTTTGAAGGCAAACCTTTTGATCAAACACCTGCAGAAGTGTCACCCTACCTAGAGGGTAAGTTAAGGCCTTCCAGTAGCTAAACAGTCTCTGTGCACCTTGCTGTGACCTGCTCCAAACATCCTACCCCTTCTCGAAATTTTTCAGTCTGAGTGCCCATCGATGTTCTCGTTTGTGTTCAGCTTTACCTCTTTGTCTCTGCATTTGTATTTATTATGTGACCCCCTGTCTCAGTGCCTTGGTTACCAATGGCAGAGCCTGAATAAAAGGCATGGCTAAGTAGGGAAGGACACATACTCACACAGGAATAGGCAGCCCCAAGTGCTGCGAGGTCCATCCGAGAGGCACTGTGAGAAGGGCAGAGAGACGGGGCAGTGCATTTAACAGCAATCCTGCTTCCCATACACAGCCCATTGTCTCTCTTGTTCAAGCCCAGCTAAATAACCTCCCAAAACAAAGGGTGACAGAAAAACTATTCCATCTAGTTCTTCAGATCAGCAGCCCGCTAAGCTCCATGAGATGAATTTCCCTCACTCTCTCTGCCAGCTCTTATCCCGTGTGTTCACGAGCTTCCTTGTCAGACAGCAGCGAGACAGATGGGTTCACTCTCCACCCCCTCCTCTTCCCCTCCTTGTCCTCAGAGGTGCGGCTGAAGCCACATGTCACAGCTCTGGCTCCTGATAAACTCCCACAAAGGGGCAGATGGTCCAGTTACTTTTACTCCTACTTTCCCAGCCTGTGACAGAGCCCGCCTTGGCTGGTCATGTCAGGATTCAGTCCTCAGCTCACCCTTCTCAGTTACCCCTTTTCCATTACCAACATCCCTGTGTCCACACAGGCAGTAAATTAAACTCCTGCCTTCCCCTGAGTTGCAGCTCTGCCAAAGCCAGCCCTAACAGCAAGCTGGAGCTGAGGTCCCCAGAGCCCAGCTGGGCAGTGAGCTGGTGACATCCTTCCCCGGACACCTTTCTCCACCTGAAGTCTCTGCACAGCTAAACCTGCCTGGGAGAAAACTGCAGCTGTGAGGGAGCACAAACGCTGGAGGCTGCAGGGTGGGGAGGAGGGAAAGGTGGGGTGACTCACTGGCCCCTGGGACACAGCCAGAACCTGACTAATCCTGTTTCCTCAATCCTCCTGGGCTGCTAATTGGATGCATTTCATTCAACAGACTCGGAGGAGCCACGTGGCAGGTACGGATACGCTCCCAGCCCACTCGCTTCTCCTAAGTCCTCCTGCCGGATGCAGGGACCACGCAGCAATGCCCTCCCCGCTCATCTCCCATTAGCAAAGCCACACAGAAATCCCCCCATCCCTCCTCCACCGGCTCCATCACGGCTGGGGGAGGGGGCAGCACACAGCAAGGACACCAGCAGCAGAGAAGTAAAGAGGGAAGAATGTCTTGTCTGCAGCCCCGCATTCCCAGTGGAGGGCTCCTCCAGCAGATGGGGATCCTTCAGAATCTCCAGAAGACGGATTTTGAAGCTGGATTTACAGGGCAGTATTTGAACAGGGAACCCACTGCACCACTGGAGGGAAAACCTTTGCTAAGCGATGTAGACCACAGCTGAGGGAGGGCATGGGAGAGGATACCAGCTCTTAGAGCCTCTGTACCCTATCCATACCCCATTTGGGAAACAGCTCCTATTATCATACAGGATAGAATAATAATTTCTCTCGCAGCATCTTTCTACCAATACAGTTGTGTTGGCTGTGGGAATCACCACTCCTGATCTCCCAGTCTGGCTCACGGGAGAGCAGCAGCACTGGCTTCTCCTGAAGGGTGGAGCTGGGCTTCAACAACTGCAAAGTTAAACTTGAGAAGTGGCATATTTCAGTGTGAGGCATGATAGGGCACTTAGGGGTGCTTTCATAGGCACTTCTGAACATGCTGAGGGCAAACATGTTAGAAAAGCCATCGGGGTTGTCATCTCAGTACCTTTCACCATCTCTACTGCTGGAGTAAGGTTCACATCCTATGGGGTCCACACTTACATGAAGCCCTCCTTCACTCTTCCAAAGCCAAGTCACTACATCAGCCTTGCCCCCCCAGGCACAGCAGCTGAACAGCACAAGCACCACTGAAGGCTCAGGGCCCTGTCCTACAGGTCCACACAGGGTTGGTCCTCTGGAAATGAGAGCCAGGTTCTGCCCATCACACCAGGGTGAGTCCAAGTTCACACCACAGTGGTGAGTGGGTTTTTAGAACACCAGGGAGCAGACTCTACCCCAGGTACTGACTGCATCATCATCCAACTCTGCATGAGAACAGGAGATCCACAGGGTCTGACTCCACACAAGTGCCTCTGGGGCAATGATTTTTCCAAGCTTCAGTTAAACAGTGACATGCTCAAGTTTTGGTTTAAGCTTTAAACATTATTTCTTCCACTTAAAACTAAGTTAACAGAGGAGTCAGCCTTTCCCTCCAACCTGTGCTCTTCTGTCCCCTGCAGGTTTCCACTTGCAGGGTAGGCAGCCTGAGAGTCAGTGACATCATTTTAATTATTCTGGTGTTTAGTTACTATTAAGCTGCCTTTGCTAAGTCCGAAAGAGCTCTTATTATTATCTTCCTACACATGCTGTTGGAAGCACAGCTTGGCAACACCAGGCTGTCATGCCCTGCTCCACCAGTCACTTCAGAGGAGAGGGCAGAGCTCTCCTTAAACAGCCACAGCAAGGATTATTCCTCCTTTATCCAGGAGCAGGAATTCTCACACCCACATCCCGCTCCAGGATGCTCTCCTCTTCCTTTTCTCCCATGGGGCTTGACCACAGAAAGCCAAGCACTAACATTTTCACACACATTTTGGCATAGAGGGATAGGAATAAGTGCAGCGATGAAAACAGTGAGTGAAGTTATCACTGATGAGAGCTTCTAAAAGCTTGTATTGACTTATTCCCTTAAGAACTCAGTTCTTGGAGGTGGCACCTTCTCCAGAAGCCAGGCCCCTCCCACCAAGAAATTGAAACAGATTATGAAAGGAGCAGACTGTTCATCAGGCTCTGTCCTCCTTCCTGCCTGCTCATAAAATAAGATTTTGGATATCATCTTACACAAAGCATTTTGGGGATTTAATTCCACCCCCCTCCAATTCTTCTGGTTTTTTTGTTTTTTTTTTTTAAAGGTCAAGTCATTACAACCTCCTAGACTCCAACTTAGACACCTTCAAGTGCTCTGAAGGTGTACATTTGTCATGTTTTCAACACAGAAACTACTTGAGAAGAAAAAGAAAATAGTAAAATGTCACCTCTTGGTGTGAGAACAAGTTGCCTGTCCTTTGGTATCATTCAAATCCAGATACTTTTCCTCAGCCAAACGCTGCCACTGAAGAAAGCACACAAACATTTCCTCCCAGGCTGAGACAGGCTGTGCCAAGCCACGGCCCTCAGTCAGTGCTGGGGGGCTCAGGTCTAAGAACAAACACTGGCAGCTCAATGAGAAGGGGTTCATTTGCTGGAATTAACATTCAGCCTTTCTGCAGCATGGGAAACATCGATTGTTTGGTGAGAAATAAATCATGTGTCTTTCGGGGGGGGGGGGGGGATTTTAATGAGACCTTCCCCTTCTTTTTCTGACACTCTAAGACTCAGGGTAAAAAAAGAAAAAAGCAAAACAACATTCCAGCATCTCCCCATCAACCCTGCACTGTAGTAGCCCAATCAGGCTAATTAGGATGTCTCCTGTGTGCTCAGGGAGGCTTTACCCAGCAAATCCAGCCCCCTGTTCATTATATGGCTGCAGCACAGCTAATTACTCCCAGCTTGAGAGGGAAGGGGAGCAGATCAGCTCTGTATGCAGTTGGGAAAAGGGCTGTGCTGAGTACAGTGAGGTCCTGCCTTTCCCTCTGGCCCTACTGGTGCTCTGAGAGGATGGAGGAAGAGGCTGAACTGGGTGGTTACTTCTTAGAAGAACCAGAATAAGGACTGACACAGCCTGGAGACCCCTTTACTTGTCTTCAAACTCACCCTCACACCTGGAACAACAGTTATTCAGGGAATCTGGCCTGAACAGCCAAACACCAAACCAACCCTCTGAAGGGGTGTGGGCATCCCTCCCAAAATGGGATGGCACCCTACACATTGCACAGGTGCATCCAGGAGCTTAATGCTCATGGGGCAATGGCAGCACTGCACACTCCAGGCCACACAAGGCAATGGGCCAGCAGCTCAGGCAGCCTCAGACCCCTTTTACTGCTTGGCCACAGGAGGAAATCCAGAGCTTGCTCTCACTCGCACCACTGCTTCCTCCAAAATTAATGGCATGGGGTTAGAGAAAAGCCAAGCAAAACAAAGTCTGAGTCATGCCAAAAGCTTCTCCTGTGGCTACCCAAGAGCAGAGTTTGACATCTCAGGGTTCTAATTTCACCACCAAAAGGAGCTCCTAAGAAGGAAAGCTGGCATGTTGCTGTCCTCTACTTCCCAGAGTGTAAAAATTTCAAATGTTTTACAAGAATTAATGACCCAAAGCTTAGATGAAGGCTGGAGACAGAAAAATAATGAAGGCCATGGCAAGTGTAGGCTGTCATCTCAGATAAAATCTACAGTTCTGCTGAGAAAAGCAACTGCTTATCTTGACTGTACTTTAGTACAGGAAAGGAAACCAGGAGAGAGTAGTGGGTGGTTCAAGAAAAGACAAAGTCACCAGAAACACTTGCCTGCAGCATCACAAGTGACAGACCAAAGCTGCAGCTCTGAGGAGCTGCCACCATCAGGACCAGGCAGACCAGCTGGGCCCTCGGGTATTAAAGACAGGACAGAACCTCCATTTCTCTAATCCCCTCAAATCGCCTCATTGTCCTAATTCTTCAAAATATGCTTATTTCAAAAGCTACAAAGATCTCAGATACATCCCATGGGCTGGGGGAGATGGCACAGCAGTGAGAGTGTGGCTTCAGATGGGTACGAGACAGGGTGACACACAGCTGATTTACAGAATTGCTCCCAGAAAACAGACTCTTGCAGCAGTAACAAGCTGGGATACATTAGATCTGTCAGCTGTGTTTTCCAGGAGTGTTTAATCTCTTCTTTAAAGAGGAACCATCAGTACTAATGAACTGCAGTTGTGACAGCTCAGTGCAGAAGCCCAAACCTTAAATTGTGTATCAGTGTTCCTGTGTCAAAGAGGCTCAGATAGCACTGCTGGAGCTCTGGGTCTTCATAGGAATTCTTCAACCCTTTGGCTACTGTCTCAGATGTTACAAGTGTGATGGAAGGCCTCAAAGACAACAGACAGTTTAAGAAGTTACTACCCAAGCAGCAGGTCATATTTCAGAACATTTTCCAGCAGCAATCTCTGGAGAAATGAGATTTATCAATAGGAACCCTCCATTGCAGCTCTTGTGGATCAATTGAACAAAGGTATCTCACCAGCACTCAGAGTCACACACAAGAGAAACATCTACATCGTGTTTCTCCCCTTGCAAGAAGCTGTTGGGTGATGTCCATCAACTCATTTGCAAAGGAAGCTTTGAAGATTTTGAAATCTTCATTTTGAAAGAAGTGACAATCACAGCTGGAGAAAAACTGCTTTATCTCACACCCTCCCATCAAATAGAACGAGGTAACTTCTGAGGATATCAACCAAGTTTGAAGCAAATTCCACAGTTCCTTTAGTCTGCTCCTTCATGACCTCAGTGATGAGCTAGGAAAGGGCTGTACTACCCAAACTGGGTTTGACCTGTAAACTCTGCACAGAGGGAGGGATACTGACAGTGGTGAGGGGACAGGAGCTGGGACCTGGTTATGTAAACTGGACAAAGTGGACAGTTTTCATCAAATAACTAGAAGCAAGACATCTTTAGTGATGTGTCAGTGACTAAGGGTGGTGATACAGACAGTGGGAGCGTCAGAAATGCAAGGAAGCTCTAAGGACTTGGCAAAGAGGCCAGTCAGCACTGTTTGTGCCACTGAGAGTGGAAATAGTCAGGAGAAACCAACAGCATCACTGGGGAGATTGTTTTGAGCTCCAGAAGGAGCAATGGGCATTGGAGACCAAGAGTCAGACAATTTTGGCACTGAGGGAAGAGTAGCCAAAGGGAAACAATCTTGGTTTTTTATGAAAGAATTTGTGGTGTTTGTTCTTTTTAAATATACCACCTCTAGAAGTTAGTTCCTGCTACTTTCTCCCATGGAGGAAAACAAATAAAAAAAAAAAATCAAGGCTGATTCCAATTATGTCAAGCACACTTTGAGAATAGAATTGTTGAGCTAATTAAAACCAGAGGCAAGTTTTACCAAAATCTGTTGCAGTCTTATTTGCCTTGTTAGGAGTTCTGTCAGGACAGCTGATTCTGGCTGCTTATAATACTTCTGCTCAACTAGCAGAGGGGCTTGAGCAGCTGTCCAGGCTCCCCTCCCTGGGCACACCCAGGCCAAGCTGCTGCCAAAACACCCCATACAGCAAAATAAACCCAATGAAGCACAAAGCAGCCTCTGGTGTCAGCAAGGGGATGATGGCAACACATGCATCAAACAGAGCAGTGGAAGGTCCTTCCTGAGCCTGTAAGAGCTCCTGGTCTGCAAGTTTCCATCTCCATTTTCTCCCTAACAGATAAAAATATTTTAACTGGTCAGAGCAAACTCGGTGAGACTGTACAAAAGTTGGGATGATTTTCAGTCCCAGATTAAGGAAGGGTCTCTGCCCTTGTACACATGTACCTAAAAACAACTGCCAGGCTTTTTTGGGCTGAGCCTGAGCCCATTCCAGCAGCCTGCTGAGCAGATCCACACCCGAGGACGGGGCAGCTGCATCCCCTAAGCATCCATCACTGGTACACATCTGGCTGTGCCTCTGGCTTCACACAGGTTTGTTTCCATAACCATCCTTCAGGGTCAGACTGGGACATTTTTTCCAGCAGAGTTTCCTTTTCTTCTGGGGATTTATTATTGATGTTACTATGGTTCCCATCTTCAGCTTCAAAGTAAGCAGCACTGCAGTGTGCAAATTGAGGGAATTTTCCAATTGCAAACTCACAGCACAAAAGGATTCTGGCTCTTTTCATACCGTATTGTTATTTATTACTTTTGTGTGGAGGGACAAGTTCTCATCGTGCTACAGAGCCCTCAAATCATCAGCACTTAAAACACACCAGTCAATAAACCTTTTTTAATTTAAAAGCTGAATGAATTTCGGCTGAATGAAGGACCTGCACAGCTTTTGTCCCTGATGCAACATCAGTTTTAAAAATCAAGTCCCAAATTTGATTTTCTGTGAAGTCAGAAACAGACTTCAGCCCATACTGGTGTACAGTAACAGATCCAGAATGGAGCAAATCGATACCTTTTGAATGGAATTGCCTGCAGCTGCGCTCACACCTTTATTTACTTCCTACAAAATTTGGGTGAATTTACTCTGCTTGGATAAGCTGGAGCCTGAGCTTATTCTTCTAGGTGTGTGCGTAAGAACTGTTCACGCACGGCTGAGTCAACACAAGAGAAGAATTAAACATTGTGTTTTATTATGAGCACAACTGTGCACACGCAGGCCCGTCACACACTGGCATGGAGCACTTAACAAACCCCAAACGCAGAGCAAACTGCTCTAAATGCAGTGATTATTCACATAGTCACAGATAGGGCACCCGCACAGGGAAGGCAGATCTGAATAGCTACAGCACAATTATAACCCTGCCATTACGCTGGATAATTTCCTCGCAGACATGCCAGACTCCCCCAGCACACAACTCAGCCTTCGAGCCAAAGATCCATAAGCCAATTTACATGGAAAATTAGGAGGTGTCAGAAGACGCAGAACTAGACAGGTCTCAAGGATATTAATTCCTGCTGCCTTAGCCTTGAGCTTTCAACATATCATTAATTTAAGATCGTTGATGTTAGACTGTCATCAATGCTGTGAAAAGAGGGAGTACTTCACTTAGGCAGTTCCTGTGCTGGGTGAAGATAAACCAGCCAAAGACCAGCTTGCATGTGCAGATCAAAGCCCTTCCAGCCCAGCTCACAGCTCACTCCCAGCTCTGCCCTGTCAGCAGGGCTCACCCCGACCCACGGCACCTCCGCATCACAGACCCCACCTGTGTGCAGCAGGATGACAAATAACGTTGAGCTACTTCCACAAAGAGCTGTTCAATTCAAAGTTTACCCAGCACCATCCTCTCACTGTTTTTTACTTCCTCTCAAGCTCCCTGAGCAAGGCACCCAGGGCTGGGATGGGGCTTTGCTCTGGAGCACGCCTCCCTCCCTCCTGGCACTGTTAATCAGTTTGATACAGGGGGGTGTAGAGGACACCCAGCACCCCACCGGTCTAGTTTACAAATCTGTGATACACCTGCAAGTAATTTGCTCTGGGACAATGAAGTAGCAGGCAATTAATTTGCAGCTGGGTGCAGTTACATCAATAACAGAGTGGATAAGGGATGCAAACCAGTAGTGCCAGCGAAGAGCAAATTAACCATCCATTTATGCAGAGCAGCACGCAGCAATGAGCTGTATCAGTGAGTCATTACAGGAGAGACCAGAGCTTTCTGGTGGATGTGCTACCCAGAAGCTGGGGCTTCACACAAAGC
Organism: Corapipo altera; assembly: GCF_003945725.1. NCBI lineage: Eukaryota > Metazoa > Chordata > Aves > Passeriformes > Pipridae > Corapipo > Corapipo altera. The sequence continues at coordinate 5,857,662 of NW_020884913.1, forward strand.
CAGGGCAGAACAGGCCATTCCCATCAGGTTTAACACAGCTGTGAGACGCTGGGGTTTGGTCACACTGCTTCCCACATGCCTCCAGCCCACAGCTGAGGTGCTCCCCAGCCTGGCTCTGCATCCCCAGCCAGTGACATCCTCCATGCATCCACACAGCAAGCAAGGGCTCTTCTTCCCTGCCCAGGAGGCAGCTCAGCCATGCACTCACCTCACAGTGCCAAGTGTCTCCTGCCCTGCCCAACTCAGCAGCCTCTGCACATTTGTTGGCTTTAATACAGACACCTGGGGTTTGTTTTTTTCCTCCTCTCCTTTCCCCAAGCAGCAAAGGCTGGAAGCCCAGAGGATCGTTATGAGTTACTGATGTGTCTGACACAACTGGATCTCCAGTTCTGGCCTTTGGGGCACAACTGCAGTATCAATACCTGACTTGCTCCAGTTAATGCCTGCAGTGCTGTAGATTCCAAGAACTCAGGAACATTAGACTTGACACCATCTATAACCCAATAACCTGGGCAACATCCTTCCTCCTCAAGGCTCTCCCCCCACAGCACAGGAAACCAGCCTTTCAGAGGCTAGGAGGAAATGTCAGCAAGCTCTCAGCTCTCCAAATCGCTGGAAGGAGCCAGTGAGATCTCTCCCACTCCCTCACCACCCTATAACTGAGTCATTTTGGGCTCTTTTCCTTGACTATTCATGGGACTTTAACCCTGTGGCGATTCGACTCTGCCACAACAGGGTCAGCATCAATGAGGTGTGTGCTGGGCATGACAAATCTCTCCCCAGGATCACATATAATTTCCTCCACCTCGAGAGGGAAGCTGCCTCTGAAGAACAGAGCAGCAGCAGCTAAAAATCAAACCAGACAGCTAGACTGGGACTGGGAGCACATGGCCACGCACACTGCTGCTGTAGGCACTGCTGCTCCAAATGCCTTCACAACTGAATTCACACCCACCTTGCTAATAAGACCTTTTGAGACAGGCCATGAAATTACATTAAATTAAATACCAAGACAGACTACCACGATGGAGACTCTTCCTCCCAGGAGCCTGAATGCATTTTAACTCAAAATTAAGAGGATAGGTGAGGGGAAATGTATTTTCCCATTAACATTTCTCCACTTCCCAGACAAAACACCAAGCAACAACTCCAGAAATTAATTTCTCCTGTGAGTTGGAGTGGTGGAGGAGAAGCAGCCTGGCAGTACTGCTGCAGACCAAGGAGGAAGGAAACGGCCTCAGCTGCTGTTTCAATCTTCCAGCTGAAATAAAGGCCCTATGCAGCTGCAGCTTCTCATCCAATTTTAACCCTGCATGAAGGCAGCAAGCTCTGGGCTCTCTGTAGGCACCCCAAATTCTGAGGTGTCCAGCCTGTCAAACCAGCTGTCCCTGCAGCAAGGCACTTCATCCTCCCAAAGCTCTACGTCAACCTGCAGCTTCTTCAAGAGATTTAAATTCATTTAAAGCCGCAATTAAGGCTCAACCTTTCATGTTCTTTATCCTTAAAGAGCTGCAAAACCAGAAAGTCCTTCACATCTGAGCAGGATCAGGTCATCCTACATTAGAGATTGGGCAGAGCTGCATTTGTGCAGAGGTTAAAGCTAAGGATTAATTAGCACATGCTGAACCCAACCCAGCCCAGCCCAGCCCCTGGATTGCTGAGCAGCCTCACAAGAAGGATGTTGCACATCTTTCAGCAGCAAGCACCTGCTGAGACCTTTGTGGAAGGATATCCTTGACCTCAAGTGGTTTAAAGTTCAGATCAGTTCTCCCCAACTGGGGGGCAACACTTCCCTCCAGCCAGAAGACTCATGACTCAGCTGTGAATCACCAACCAGCCTCTCGATTGCATCCACTCATACCAAACCTCGCACATGAACAATCAGAGATGTACTGCTGAGCTGGCAGCCTGCTGGGCCCACAGCCCCTCCACTCACCACCTGGGTTGCAGGGGCAGAAGTGTTTTTACTGCAGCCAGTGTTTTTTGAACAAGAAATGGCACTTTCCTCCTGATTTACTGGCTGTGGTTGCAGGGTGGCTGCACGTAGCCTCAGCCAGAGGTGACGAGGAGTGGTGAGGAGCAAAGTCCGAAGGGATTTATCACCAGAGCAGCAAGGCTTGGAGGAGCTTTAGCCTCTGAGCTGTCAGAGCAATGCACAACTTCAGAGATGCCTTTAGCAGCCAAGGTCAGCCCAGGCCCATTTTGCATCCTCCAGAAGGGATCCTGCTCTGGCTGTGACCTGAGAGACAGCTGCTCACAACAGCTCCACTCTCTCAAGCTGGAGACTATCACTTCTGCCTATGGAGAACTAAAGTGGCAAAAAAGCAAAACCAAGAGGTTTTTGGATAAGGAAAAAGCCAGCAGTGCTTTCCCCAGCAGCTGTTTTGGCAGACAGTGGCTCACCATGCTGCAGACACCCCCTTTGAGTGATCACAGAGCCTCTGCCCCCTTGGAGTAGCAATTCTCCAGCACAGGCATCTCACCAACAGGAGTGTGGGACAGGTTTCTGGGGGTCTTCAATCTCTGACAAACTGTTCCCAGACTGGCAGGCAAAACTATCCAGTTTTCCAAGCACACTGGGCATGAAGGTAACAGCAGCGAGGCAGTGAAGGACTGCCAGCACTGGGTAATAGTATCCTTTATCCTAAAAGGTAAGCTACATCCTAGAGAAGTAACAGCAATATTTCACTTGGACACTATGGGGGTAAAAAGAGCTCATCCAAAGCAAAGATTCCTGAGATCACTTTGCAAGAATTCATTATATTGCCCTCCAGAAAGTGATACTAACTAAACCCTGTCAGTCACACAGTAAACAATTCCAGCTTTGTAGGTTGATCAAGAGCAGTTTTGTGAGCAGATGACATATGAGACGGAGCATGTTTTAGTTATTTTTGTTAAGTGCAAGATATCATTTGGCTTCCAGGACAAAAGCATTTTTATTTCGAGACAAATAAGCAGTTTCCAGAGTTCATTACTCTCACAAGCTTTTCTGACAGTAAACATAGCCAGTGTCTATTCAAAATGGAAAAGAAATTCCCTGTGTGAGACAGGAAGAAGACATTCAAGGACCTTCTCAGCTTTAAATTGAGGCACTTCAGCAGGCAGGGGCCACTTGCAGAGCATCTTTATACTTGAGCAGCTCAACATCTCAGTGAATTGGGAAACTTATACTTTAAGTATCATTTAATGGGCTACAGTAGCTAAAAAGCTTGTTCACATCCAACCTGGGAGGACTTATCCCATTCCACTTCTGTGAGGAAAAGAGATCAGCCTCCACTCACACACAGACAAAGCAAGTTCCCCAAACCTTGTCCCACCATCCACGCCAGAAGCCTGACTCAGTCCCGTCCTCCCAGAGGGACATGTCCCACCACAGAGCAAGATCTTGGGCTCACAGTCACCCCTGCACTGGTCACAGCAGCTCACCTGGCTTAGGATGTCCATTCTCTGTGGACACACACTCTGACCCAGCCTGACTGTGGTGGGAAGCTGGGCAGAGTTGAGCTCCAGTGTCTTTTTTGTTTGGAATTAAAACTCCTCATCCAGCAAAGTTACAGGCAAAGCTTATGATTTCCCAGCATAAGACAAGGGTCAGATGGAATGAGGCAGGAGACTAGGAGAGATGCTAGTGCCATCTTCTCCTCCCAGGCATTCAAGAGGCCTCCAGATGCCCTCCCATGCCTCCAGGAGGGGAGCAGGTCCTTGGGTTTGGACCCTGTCCCCTCCTGAGCTGTCAGGGCTCTCTGCACTCACACACCCAGCAAAAGGGTCAATGTCCTGGCAGGTAAATTTGCAATCACGTGGACCCACAGCCCAGCACCCTCCCTGAGCACAGGCTGACACAAACACAGCAGGAGCCACACAATACCTTTGCAGCCTTCAAAAACGCCAAAGTAATCAGCAACTCTCTTTGCTTTAATCATGGGTACAGGAGGCCAGAGAGCACAGAGGTATCTCATTAAAACTGACCCATCTGCCCTGGAAAATTCATCTCATCCCCCTTGGCGGGGGAGTGTGATACAAAAGGAAGAGGGATGAACTCTCTGCTTTGTTCCTGCTCAGCACCAAGGCTTCAACTCCATCATAGGAGACCTCCGTCTCATCTGCACACAGGCAAACCTCAAAGAGAACAAACCATTTAAATGGACTGGCTTTTATTTCCAAAGAGGAGATGAATTTCTATTTGTTTTCAGGATCGCAATTTTCTCCCCACGCTGCAGAGGATAGGAACAAACAAGCAGGGAATGAAAGGGATTAATGAATGAATGGGTGGGAGCTGGGCTTCCAGCTGCAGGAGGAAGGGGGGAATGCCAGGGGAGTTAACCAGTATGGCCAGTGTTTAGCATCACAGACACCAAGGGCTCCTGGGACCCCCTGTTCAAATGCAGATAAATTAACAGGCATTTCTGAAAGGATTCACTTAAGGGGAAATCAAACCAAGGGAGAGGTAGGAAGGGTTTAAAGTTTAGATCAACCACATATGGCATAAGAAGAGCTGTTTTTGCAGAAATGCTGAACTTCTGACACCACCCAGTTCCCAGCAGCTTTTGTCCTCCTTGAGTGATGGACCCACATGACAGTAGTTTTCTCTCAGAGTCTTAAAGGATGCAGAAAACCAAAAAGGCATTTGGTATTTACTAAGGTATTTATACCAAGCATTGCTCATTTAAGATCTATTGACTCTCCCAGCTGGATCAGGAAGATGCAGCCTTGTGGAAGCTGCAAAACAAGCAAAAATTAAATCTTCTTTTTCCCTTATTCTCAAGCTATTTTAAATCAAGTCCAACATCAGGGGATTAGAGGCAAAGTTTGGGATTAGGGTTAGTTTTCAGCCTGGTGAGTGAGCTCCCCTGATTCACATGGCAGTTGGTTTCTGCTGCTGATGGCTCCCAATAAATTGAATCAACACACCCTTTGCCCTCAGTGCTCCAAGATTAATTCTTGCTTTGGCATGATGGGACACATGAAAAACACATTAAAGCCACCATGTTTTGTTTTGGGAAGAGAAGCAAGAGACACTGCCCTCTTAATCTAAAGAGTTAGCAGTTACCTATCACACCACTATAATGTATTGCTTAATTTAAAAGCAAGCTCAATTTGCAGATTAATTATTATAGCCTGCGACTGGTTGAGCTTGCAATAAATCACCTGGGTGAGAAATTGCAGGGCAATTACCTGATTGTACATTGAGCATGTAAATGTTGGTAAAGAGGTGTCACCTAATGGAGACTGATGTTGGGGAGCTGCAGGTTCCAGCCAGCAGAAGAAAGTCACAGTGCAAAGCAGGTCAGGGGAGTGGGTGGCAAACAAGGACAGAGACCAAAATGCTTAGCACCATTCAAATCAGCCTCCAGGGACAACATGCAAAACTAGTGCAGGATTTTCAGGGACCAGCAAATTATGGTGGAAGCTGCTGGAATTTCCCACAGATAATGCTGGGACAGCAGATTTGAGAGATGAGCCACCAGTCAGGACAGGCCCAGCCTCACTAGTGAGAGGTGTCACAGATCTCAGGAGACTGACCTTCAAACAACAGTGAGGTTGCAGGAGATGATGCTTTCTGGGTGCCACAAATCTGGATTTCAGAAGCATCACATCTCACCACAGACAACCCAGTCCTGCAAAGCTGTTCCCTTGCAGCATCCTTTGGATGTAGCAGATCTCACTGACCTGCTGACCCTGGGCTCGGTGCAGGATATGTGCCCCTGGGACCTCGGAGCACAGGAGCAAGAGGCTCCCCAGCTGAGTCCCACCCCTGGCCAGGGAACAGCTGGGTTCTCTCATGAATGTTGACACCCAGTGCACCTCCCACCCTCACCAGGGAAGGTCTGAACCAGCCTCTTTCCACCACAGTGGCTGCCCCCTGTGCCTCCTTTTTCATAGCAGATCCAGAGCATTAACAGGCAAGTTTCTATCCTCAGTATAATTCTCACAAACCCACTCAGAAACTCTGCCTGCTTTGGGCTGGCTGCAGCTTCACTGCTCAGCAGTGCCAGGCTTTGGTTCTGTTTGGGACCCCCCTTTTGAGAAACCAAATTTTCAGCTTAATTTTTAAAGAATACTAGTCCAAAGCCAAGACTAGAAGCAGCTTTAGAATAGCAAACCCAAGTGTGTTAGCCTCTCTAAGCCTGGACAAACTGAAAACAAGGCAAGTTTAGTAGTCATTTTTTCACATAGCAGGGCTCAAGCCTTGGAAAACAGTTTGTCACCCTCAGAGCCCATCTGTGGCATGTCCAGGTGACCTCTCCTCCTCCACAGCACCAGCACTTTCACCCCACAACACATTACCTTGGCAGCCCAAGCACTCACTGCCAGCTCAGCATCAGCACTGCTGGGAGAGGCAGAGGGAGGGAAAACCTCTCTCCACCTTGGAGGTGACCCCAAAATGTGCAAGAGATGTTGCCAAGCTCCTGCAGAGCTGAAGGAAGCTGGGAGATAGAGCACCCCAGTCCATCAGTGTTAACAGCTCTCACAGCCTCCTAGGTGAGATTCAATTTGCCAAAAGGGCTGGGATTTATTACACGGAACAAATGCAAACACTGTTGGATGGAATCTGGGAACACTACAGCATCATAAACACTCATCCAGAGCTCAATTTAAGACAAGTAGCCAAACCAGGCTGCAGTCTGCATCCAGGGCCAGGGTCCTGATTAGAGCCAGCAGATGTGGATCCTTCCCTAATTCACAGCCCCCTCCTTCACCACCAGCTGCCAACAGAGTTGCTCAGCAACACAAGGGCTGATACTGCCAACTTATCCAGAGCAAGCCTTCTGGCTCCTAAGAGGAGATGCTCTTACCTGACACTGTGTGCAAGTTCCATTTGCTCTTAGCCATGGAGAGCTGACAGGGAAAACCAGCAGCCCCCGGCTCCCCAAGGTAAGAAGGGATCACCCACAGGGCTGTACCCCTGCATGTACCAAACAAAAAGCAGCACATTTGCCTGGCACAGCTGCCTGCAGCCTCCATTTACACATCCCATCCCAGCAAACAGGATCCTGGCTGGCACCAGCCTCAGTTGTCCAAAGCTGCAATAGGGTTAGATCCATCAGACTCTCCCCTGTTTCCCAGTAAGCTCTTGCCCTGAGGCAGACCTTGCAGGCAAGCAGAGGAAGCACAAATCTGCAGCTGCCTCTGACAGCACATTCACAGGGACAGAAACTCATCAGGATCCTTCTCCTGGATGAAAACAGGTCACCACTGAAGTTGTGCAGCCATCGCAGCCCACAGCTGCAGGATTTCCATCACACCCCTTTAACTTCCAAATGCAGCTTTTTGGCAGCAGCAGGCCCTGATGCACTGGACATTTGTGGAACAGGGTTTGCTGTGTGTGGTGTCTCTCCACCAGAGCATGAGCCTCATAAGCCATACCTGGAAGGACAGAAGGCAGAATGAAAAAGAGTTCATTCTTCACCAAGAAAGAAAAGTTTCATGAGGATTGAAAAGATGACAAAAGCTGCTTTGCTGTTGCAGAGCTTCGAGGGAAATGGGGCCAATTACAAAACCTGCCTGGGATTTAGCAGACAGCTGCTGGGAAATGTGTTGATTTGCATGGAGAAAGAAATTAGGTTGGAGAGTTATTAGCAATAGAAGAGAGGAGCTTTCCATACTCTACACCCAAAGTCAATGCAAGTGTCTGTAGCACTTAATCCTTATCAACATCAGGTTGCCCAGGTGGAGCTATGGGCCCAACACCCTGGGGATCCCAGTGCCTGCCCAGGGCTCAGGCTGGGCTCTCCATCCTGCTGTGGGTAGTTTCAGCCTCATCTTGCGACAGAGGAGCCTTTGCCTCTACTTCACGCAACTCTGGCTGGGCTTTCCTGCTCTTTAACCCTACCTGCAGTGGGTAAATATGTTTTGATTTTCAGTTTTGCGCAAGTTTTCACACACAGGAATGAGATGATCAGGCACACACATCCTGTGCAAAGGAGCAGCTCTGCTGCTCTAGTACCCAGCAACACTCAGGGCTGAACACATGATGAGGTCCCTGCAATCTTGCTCCTGGGCCTCCAGCACCTCTTGGGGACATCTCCCTTCTCCCCTAGGAATTATTCACTGACACATCCAGTTTATGCTTGCTCGCCTGGGAGCTGGTTACCTTGTTGCTGGATAGCTAGTTCACCACAAAAAGGAACTGTACCTTTGGTATCCCTAAGCAACAGGGGCACCTCTGGTAGGTCTGGGTCTTCATTAGTCTCCAGATAGTTTTCCATCCACAGCAGAAGGGAAAGGTTTCATTAAGAACAAGGCAAGCCATTCCCCAAGCAAGGCAGCAGCTAATAAAGGAAATTACTCAAAGTCACCTCCCAACACTTACAACTTAATTAAACAAGGATTCTTCCTCAAAGGCACCATCAGATTTCTGGAGCCATGCAAGAGCTAAGAAAAGACTGAGCAGCCTTCAGCCCCAGGGCTGCATTTGCAGGTTGAATTTCCAATGCCAGAGAAGGCCACTCCATTTTCTTGCAAATAGAGCTCATCAAGAGCAATGCTTCCCTGAAGGGTTTCCATCCCAGAGTGGTGCCACAGCCCAGTGCTGCACCATCCCATTTGCACCCCTACATACAGGGCTCAGACCTGATGTCCCTCCAGCATCAGGGCAAGCACAGAGGGAACAGCATTTTAGATGAACACTTCCATGCTCCTGTATCCTTCTTTGAATACCTGCTACCTCCTTGCAGCTTGCAACAGGAGATCTGCTTGACCCACACACCTTTCATCTCCAGCTCATAAAAGAGAAGACAAAAACTTATTTTACCAGGTGTTCCAAGCCTGGTGCTCCATTTCTTTCTGCACCACCAGACAAACCCACTGGCAGTCTTTCCATCTGCAGATATGTAATTTAAATGGAATTATGCCAGTAGCAGGGATCATGCTGTTCCTGTTCTATAGCCATGCTTTGGAAAATGGATGAAGATTTATTTAATATTAAATTCTGACTTTTCTCAGATCTGTCAATACAGCTCCCTTGGCTTCAGCATAACTGAAATGCTGGGTGCAACTGAAGGCAAGATCTAGCACACAGCACTCCAGAGTTATTAGCAGTGCATGAATAAACTGGATACAATCCCCTTTTAAAGCCAACAGCAGCATTAAAAGTGCAAAAACAGAGCCAGCAGAAGTAATTTTTCTGCTCTCATATAAGCACAGCCTGCTTTCCATCCCATGCCTCCGGCGAGCTCGGCACTGGGGAACGCCAAGTCTGGCTCACTGAACACACTCTGGACACCAGAGTTTGTGGATGTTGAGACCAAGGCAGGACCATCATCCCACTTGACTGCAAGGCTGCTTTGGCACAGCCAGCATGAAGAGGTTGGCCAGATGTCCAGGAGCCCCAGAACTTGGACCCTGCAGCCTCACAGTGCTGACAAGGCAGCCCACTGCCCACATCCCAGGTTGAGAAGCACCTCCTCTTCCCATCTGACCACTCCAATGACTATCTTGTCAGCCAAATGAGGTGCTTGGTTTAGTCAATATGCAAGACAAACCTGCCCAATTCATGCCATCCCTCAGGAGACAATTTCCCCCTTGGGGTGGAAGTCATTAACAGATTGCACAATATTTCTGGCTGCAATTGGTCTGATTTTATCCTTCAGACACAAGCTCTCATTGTGCCTTTTTTTGCAAGATTAAAGTCCTCTTTGTTATCTGGAAAAGTACTTACAGTGTAATTAAGTCACCCAGTCCTTCATTTGATAAGGACTAAGCAGATTGAGTTCTTGCATTCCTTCCCTCCAAGGCATTTCCTTCTACATGCCTTCCAAGCTTTCAATATCCTTTCAAAAACCCTGATACCAAAGCTGTAAGAGTAATTTTTGCATTTCAGGCCCAAAGGGGGAAGAGATCACCTCCCTACCCTTGGCTTCCCACCCTGTAACCATTCCTCCTTCCCACCCAGCAGCAAGAGGCAGGGAGACATTCCCAGTCCTCCACCCCTTGGAGGCTCCTGTGTTTCACTCACTGGATAGCAGTGCTGCACACTGGTACTATCAGCCTGTGCAGGCATCCTGTTACAGCACTGCACTCTGATAACAGAAGGGTTTCTGTATCCAGGCTTACCTTTGAATGTGAAGGTGGAATCAGAGGCCTTAACCTTGCCTGTTCCCACCCCAGATCCTGCTAGATTGGTGGGATTATTGCTAACCCACCCTGCAGACCTTTTCTAACTAAACTCCCTCCCTCCTCGTGCTGTCCCCTGCATGCAGGGCAGTTTGCTGGCAGGTATTTCAGAGTCAGCCGAGGAAAAAGCAAAAATCCAATCTTATTTTAGGACCACAACAAGGAAAAAAAAGTAGTCTCTCCAGATGCATTAGGATAAAGTTATATTTGTGTCAAGTTGACACTGTGCAGCCACCTCTGCTGGAACAGCTTCTTGCTTAAATCTACCCATCCCTACAGCTACAGGCAGCTCTCAGCAACAGCTGAAGTGCCTGGAAAAAAGGAAAATGAGAAAGAAATCTTCTGGAGAAAGAAATGTGGCTGTTCACTTCAGTGGCATCACCTTCACTTTTTCAAGTCCTTTTTCAGGGCACAATATTGCATCCCAGCCTGTCCCCCACATTCAGCCTGAGCACACCTTTTAGCTTTTAAAGCCTCACAGATGGACATCAAAAGATTCCTAATGCCAGTCCTCAGAACTCCCAAGTGAAATAAATGAAATAAAAGCATTAATTTAGCTGCACACTAAGGCAAGTTGCTCTGAAGCCACATGTGAGGCAGAGCACAACCCTGGTGTGTGCAGAGTCACAGGGAGGGGCACAGCCCTTGCACCAAACTCTGCTTCCCGGTGTGCAGCAGCACAGGAGCAAGGGACAGCTGATGCAGGAGCCAAGAAGCCACTTCAGGATCAAATGAGGCTGCAGAGGGTCCATTTCCACCATGTTCTCTGTTCCTCAGTGCAGACACACACTGAACTGTCCACGCTTAGTGAAAACATTTGTCTTTATTGGTACCTTTTCCTCCTGTGACATATCTTACATATCTGTGGTGAAGTCTCAGTTCTGGTGTTTGAGGGAAGCTGAAGCACCTCTCTCGAAAGGTTTGGTGGGTTGCAATAACCACAGGGAGAAAGTGCTGCTCTTGCAATTCCAAATCAGAGGCACCTGTCAGCTGCTGTTGTGAAGCTCAGTGTCCCCTGGGTGATCAACAGCAGCAGCTCTCAGAACATAAACTATCCCCCCAAATCAGGCAGCAGCTCTTCCAGCTTCTCCCAGGCAATCACAGCCAGCAGGGCTATCAACCTATTTCAGTTTTTAGCAACAACTTTATGGGAAGAGGGGGAAAGCAGCTTGGTTATTTGGAAAAGATTTACAGGACAGTCCCTGCACATGGAGAAGATTTATGGGACAGGAGCTGCCACATGCAATACTCCTCCAAATGTCCCTTGGCTACTTCACAAATGAGTGGACCCCACATCTCTCCCAAGTGCTCCATCTAACACCTCTGCTGACAAGCATCTTTTTAGATGGCTAAAAAAACCACCTTTGCTGGATAAAGTGAAAATTATCCTTCAGCATAAAGCCTTGTTGAAGAGTAAAAAGCAGGTAACTGTCTTTAGAGGCTGGACCAGACCCACATGGGACTGGCAGAAAGATAACAGCCCTTAGGCACTGAGTGTTTTTCCATTTACACAGCCATTTCAGTACAGAAGTGTACCACTTCTACAAACCTGCCTTTTTAGTACAAATGGAATCCAATCACATAAAATACCATGTACACATTTGAGAGAAGATTCTCAGGTTATAATTTTGAAACAAGGAGTTACAGCCACAAAATGGCCTCGATGTAGGCTCTGAAAGTTGTGTAAAACTTCAAATGCAAGGATGAGCACTTGTTTGGGGAAGTGGCTTTAAGTCTAGGGAAGTGGCTTTAAGTCTAGGGAAGTGGCTTTAAGTCTAGGTCAGCCCTGTGCAGGGGTGGCACGAAGTCAGCCAGAGTCCTGAACAACTATTTAAGGTCCACAAAGAACAGGGCTCACTCTGCAGCGGGACATTCAGAATCCAAGACCCTCTGGGCATCACACCAACCCCACCAGGCTCCCAGCTTGGCTCCTGAAGCCAGACATCCATGAGGGAAGGAGACCGAGGATACTGAGGGGGTTGCCAGTGTCATGTAGTGGCAAATCTTCTCCTGGCACCCAAGAGATGCTCTGGAGGGAGAGCTGGGCACCCAGCAGCAGACACAGCAGGGCAGAAACATGAGCATCATACAAGGGAGTCAACAGTCGTAATATGAAGTCTCCCAGCCCCTTTCTCCTCAGAGCAGAGCATGCCAGCCCCTCCAATCCACCCCACAAGTGTTGCCACAGGTCAGCTTTTATGCAGCAGCTCAGCTTTCAAAGAGCACGAAGCATAATCCCAACCAACCTTACTTCCCACTCCCCAGTGCCTGCTTCATGCCAGCTGCTGGCTGGAGACTCATCCCTTCCCACTCCATCCAATATCTGTGTTGGCAATTTGCTTCCCACAAGCAAAGAAATCAAGCAATATCCATTCTAGTCCTGTGTACCAAGAACAAATCAGCCCACTGTAAGTGCTCCGACTGAAGCTGTCTCAGCCTGTCACCACCACAGTGCTGTAGATGGGACTTAGTGTCCACAAGGCTGATTTGTTTGTTGGAGCAGTTAAAATATCAGTATTCTAAATTCTTGCTGCAGCACGTTAATTAAATTCAAGAGTTTGGAGAGGCACACATCCGTGTTCCAACTAATCAGTGCAGAGACCTTCAAAACACAGGCAGCAACACAAAAGTTTAGAGGTCTCAGGGGTTGCTGCCGCAGACACTGAGCACCTCTTCACCCTTTCTTAGCACATGATCACCCCTCTGCTCCCCCTCTCATCCTGTTTATGGACTCAGCCTTACAAGCAGCATAGCAGAAATTGTTCATCCCACTTGGTTTAGAGCCTGAGGTCCCAGAACAGCCTGGAGCTTCACCAGCTAATGAGACACTACAGAGCAGATCCTTGATCTACCAGTTCCTTGTCTTAAACAATGTTTCCTCCTCCTCAATCCCCAGTACAAGCCAAAGACACCCTGGGTGTCCTGACTCAGTTCCTTATCTCTGACTCAAAGGCATGTCCCTGCCACACATCTCCTTTCACTGAATACCCAGCAAGAAGCAGGTTTTTGAGTGCTTCTCCAGACCAAAGCCAGGGAAGACATTTAAAACAACCTGGTGAGTACAAAACCATCACAGAAGTTACAAAACTTGAGCAAGGAGCATAATCTATAGCCTTAAACTCTGCACAGCGAGGCTCCTTCACCCCAAGGCAGACACCCCAGTGTCAATCTGCAATCTGTTCAGGAGAACCACAAGCAGGATGCCAAGGCAAAGTGGGGAAATGAGGAAAGCTTCAGCCATCCTCTCCAGACAGAAATAACTCAGCATTTCTCCCAGCCTAGTGCAGCACATCACCGAGGTAAGAAAGGCTCCTGACTACTTCAATCAATCTTGCTGGACTTAGTCCGTGGTTCTTTGGTTTTCACATGTAATTAACAACATCCAGGTTCCACTAAACGAATTGAAATAAATCCTTAGATGACTAACAGAGAGCAGCTCTAGAAAGTCACATAGTAGCATTTGAAGCCCAGATTCAGAGCATTATTTGGGTCTCAGGTAGCTCATGGTGTACCACAAGCCTGCATAACTATATTATATCGGTTGTCCTGCCACAGAGCCCCTGGAATTGTCCTGCAGTCCATGGAAAAGCAGTTTCTGCTGCAAACTTAAAGAGAAGGTGAAATTCAAGCTCCTCCATTTCTCAGCCATCAGGAGGCAGTGGTAGATACCAGTGAACCACAGCTCACACTGGTTATTGTTAAGTATTAACTGCTTAATCCCCAAAGTCCTGTTCTCAAAGGCAGATTTGTTCAGGTTTTTTTTCTTAAAAACCACTTTATACCTCCCAAGTCCAGCAGTGATAAGCGACAACCAAGGTTTAGCCCACAAACCTTCCTCAGTTATATCCTGTTTGGACAAAAGTCACTTTCCATTGCCCTGCCCAAACTCACAGCTTTAACGTGCTGTGGGAACGATCACAGGCATCACAAGCATCGTAAAGCAGGAAGGAATTTGCCAAAAACTACCAGGTGAGCCTGGAAAACAGACTGATGTCACACCTCCCAGACAAGCTGTAACACCTGACACCATTACCTGCTTTGCATCCAAATCCAACTCCTTCTGTGTGTGTTTAAGGTCTGCCAAATCCTGTTGAAATGGATCACCAAGCATTCCTTTCTTACATTCTACTATAAGAAATTAAAGTTGCCTGTTGATGATCTGGGAGCTCAGAATCGAGATATTTTCCACTATAACATAACTAAGTATAATATTAATTAGACGACCGTATGCTGAAGTACAGCTAAACTGTGGCAACAGGTTTGTTGGACAGCAATGATATGAGCAGAGCTGAGCAATTGTGATACCACCACATGTACTGCAACACACACAAGAACTGAAGTACTTGCCAGCTTTAGGGAGTTTCAAAGAATCACAGAATGGTTTGGGTTGGGAGGGACCTTAAAGATCATCTTATCCCAACCCCCTGCCATGGGCAGGGACACCTTCCACAAGACCAGGTTGCTCCAAGCCCCATCCAACCCGGCCTTGAACACTTGTAACACCCTTTTCTGTCCCAAATCACTTAGAGCATCTACACACAAATCTTCCTGGTATCAAGACCTGCTTAATGGGTTGCAAGTTGAAGTGGACAGGCCATATTATCCATCTCAGGCACTGTTTTCCAAGTGTTACCAGTTGTTGGCAAATAGATGAAGTCTGAGCCACAAACAGATGAGGCACAGCTGGTTTTTGCAGTTACTAAAATATTTCCAAACACCACGCCAGGAACTGCAGGAGTTGTTAACACAGAGATTAAACAGGTAGCTGTACCTGGCAGAGCTGCTTAGCTCCAGCACAGAGCACAAAATTCCCACCTGGCTGTGCCTCATGTGCTACATGAAACTAGAAAAACAATCCCAAGGCCAAAGTTTCCTCTGTTTTCTCAAAAAATACTGAGACTCTTTACACTAAGTTCATCCAGGAGTTAACCACAAGGAACTTGTGAATATAGGGACTATACCAACATGACTTCGACACAACAGAAAAGGACTGGAATGATTCAAAACCATCCCCACACACCACAGCTCTGCTCTGCTTCCCCCTGGAACAGGGTCAGGAACAGGAGGGAGGGCCAGGAGCAGACTGGCTTGTTCAAGAGAGGCAGCCAGCCCCTATTTTTAATCCTGAGAATCTTTTTACACCATTTTTCTCATCCCCTGGAGAAAAACAAACAAACAAAAGAACAGTGGACAAACCCACCACACTTACCTGCCCCAAGAGCTCAGGGTGCACAGCACTGGTTTATTCTGTGTTGTGTCTCTCCAGTCAAATCAAGCCCTTTCTTCCTTGGGGTGAAGAGCAGCTTTGGCCTCCACCATCAGCTTCCTCCATGGCTGCTTGGGAGCTGCACATGCCATCCAGACAACAGGAGCTGCATCCTGGTGCCACACACCCATGGTTTTCCTCCCTGGTACCCTCCAGGCTCACAGGCCCACATCCATCCCTGCTTGAGCTCCCAGGACCCCCTGAGCAGACCATTCACTCACAAAGCCAGGTTTTGCCACTGCTCAGCTCTGTGACCATTATTTTAGCTCCTTATCACAACCCTGTCCACAAATAGTCACTGCAGAGAGCCCAGGACAGTCTCCATCAGCTGCTCCACTGAAAATGCATTAGGGTTCTACCCCATTCAAACAGAAAAAGACCCCTAACCTAACAAAAGAAACCCACTATGGTGACTATGATTATGGTTTCAAGGCAGCTCTGCAGAAACTTAACACTAAAAAACCTAACTCAAATCCAGAGGAATATCTAAAGACAAAAAACAGGGCCCCCTCACCCTCCATTTTTAAGAGGAGAATAGGAAGTGCAGCCCCCCAGGACCACCCACACCCAGCTGATGACACTCAGAATTAGGGCTGATTAGAGGATTCAGCTGGGGAGAACACGAGTCCCACCATGAACAAGGCTCTGCTGGTGCCCCTGAGAGGAACAGGACGTCCCCCCACCACATGACAGCTAAAATCCCAGTATTGAAAAGAAACACAAACCGAGATTAGTCTTGACATTTCTGGGGCTTGTAATCACAGTGGGTGACAAAAGCAAATTCTGGATCAGAGCCTTTCCCTGAGCAATTTAAACACATCTGCTTTAAGGGAAGGCTGAGTTAAACAAAGGGGTGACAGCCCAAAAGTTGAAAGCCACAGGATGTGGAGTCCTGGGATTATATGATAATGAGGCAGTCCAAGTAGTCTCCAAGGTATGTGATTTTTTTAGGAAATCAAGGTGGAAAAGCGCTGCCACTGCTGCCCCTCACACTGTCTGTGGGTCCTTGTCCCTTATCCCCCTGCATGCTGTAGAGGGGCGCTGCTGGCCAAAATCACTTGACCCCCTTGCAGGGTGAAGGCTTGATTCAGGAGGAGGAAATAATCAGGCAGGAAGTGAAAATTAAACCACGCAGTGGAAAATGGACGGGAATGGCTTTTGCATTCATCTGCCTACGCTGGCATCTTGTCAAAGGGCTTTTATTGGGAAACCACGGCTGGAACCAGGGACTCCGGTGGGGGGAAAGCTGTGTTTTTCCTACTTGAGGCTCAGTGCCTCCTGTGAGTTATCCCACAGCAACAGGAGATGGGTTTTAGGTGAAACTTGAACTTTTGGTGCGTTTCCCCATCCCATTTGTTCATGCCTCCCCCAAGCAGCAAATCCAGCCGTGTCAGCAGAGGCACGAGGCCGTGTTGCAGGGGATTCTCGTGTTTCCCAGCCCAGCCAGACTGGTACCCGCTCCACGCAGCCTGATGGCACTGGCACCGCTGGAGCTTGAGCCAGGAGGAACAGTGACACCCACTGAAAGGAGAATCCTCCTTCCCCAGAACCGCTGCCTCTGCTCCGGGGGCTGTAGCACATGGGAGAGAGCTCAGCCCAGCCCGGGGGGCTCCGGGAGGAGAGGCTGGGGCTGCCCCGTGCGGGATGCAGCCACTTGCAGATGCTTCTGCCTCATGGTTCCTCACGAACAGCCTCACGGCAGGGCACGGCTGAGCCCATCAGTGATGCTGGTAATACCTCTGGGCAAATGCCTTAAAGAAAGGGCAAAATGCAGTGAGAGTGTGAGACAGCCCTGTGAGCAGCATGGTCGGGAGGAAGGAGAAGAGGTGGTCCAGGTGCTGGTGTGCTCCCTTAAGCCCCAAATGATGCAGATATCCAAGCTTGTGACTAACATTAATTGTAAATATATTAACCTTTTTTTTTTTTTTTACTTAAATCCAGCCTATTTTACCCGTGTGGGTTATCGGTGAGCAATCCCACTGCCTTTATCCCAACCCACGAGCCGTTTCGCCTCCCCCTCTCCCCGCTGCGGAGCGGGCAGTGGGAGCGGCAGGCGGTAACCCAGGGCAGCTCAGCCCAGTGGGTCTGGGTCACAGCTCCGGGGCAAAACTCCCTGCACATCCCCGGAGCCCTCCCCGGTGCTGGGTGTCCCATTCCCTCCCCGTTTCCCACCCCGCTCCCGTTCCCTTTCCCGGTGCCCGCCGCTCGCAGTCCTCCGCGCCGCCAGGGGGCGCGCTGGCGGCCGCCGCGCTCTGTGGGCGCTCTTGCCCGGCGGCGGAAGGACGCGCTGATGGAGCCCGGCGGGTCCCGCCGCCTCAGGTGGGGACGGGCGGGGAGACCGGGACGGGCTGGGGGGCACCGGGGCAACCCGCAGTCCGGGGGGCCTGGAAGGGCACCGGGGGTGCCCGGGATGGGCGGCCGCAGCGGGGTGTCGGGCCCTCTCCCCTCACCACCTCCTCTTCTGTCCCCCCTTAGCACGGAGGAGCGGCCGGCGGGTGGCGGCCCCGCGGCCCCCCGGTGCCCCCGCGGGCAGAAGGATTTCTTCCCCGACGGCTCGGCCCGCCAGGCCGAGAGGCTGCGGCGGTGCTGCGAGGAGCAGTGGCGGGTCCTGTCCGAGGAGCGCGTGGAGCGGCCGTAAGTCCGGCCCTGGGTCTGGGCATGGCTTGGTCCCCGGGAGGGGTGATGCAGGGGGAGGGCAGAGCTCAGCTCACGGGTTATTATCGGTAGGATCGAGCTGTCGTAGCAGGGAGGTGTTAGTTAGCACAGTAAGTCCCCTCTAAGTTCACCTGCACACAGCTTCCCCGTCTGGAGCAGCAGCAGCAGGGGACACAGCCTGGCTGTTCCTGCAGGAGCAGAGGGACACGCTGGCACAGCTGTGGCTGTTCAGAAAGTCCCTCAAGGGGCTTCTGTTTTTCACAGGTGTGTGTATAATCCTGTAGGTCTTTGCAGACAGCAGCCACTGTCCTCTTGGGCATGGTCCGAGTTACAGAGCACGTTGTTGATGCTCCTGTGTGGCCCTGTGCTGATTTGTCTGGCTCTCAGTGTCCCTGGTTTATTAGTTTTGGTGGTTTCAACAACACTGCCAGTCTCTGGAGCTTATCACTCCTTGGGAGATGTTCACACAGTGCCTCTCAACACACACTTTCTCTGTTTGGCCTGCAGCTATTGATTTTTCACTTTGAGTCCCTGTGGGTGGGATACAGCAATTTGAGTGTCTTGGCAGCAGCTGAACAATTGTATGATACAGAATCACAGAATAGTTTTGGTTGGAAGGGACCTTAAAGATCATCTTGTTCCACCCCCTGCCATGGGCAGGGACACCCTCCACTATCCCAGCTTGCTCCAAGCCCCATCCAACCTGGCCTTGGTCACATCCAGGGGTGGGGCAGCCACAGCTTCTCTGGGCAACCTGTGCCAAGGCCTCAGTATCCATATATCCTGGCTTAGGCCATGCATCTCCAGCAGGCTGCTGTAGCCTATGGACATGCATCTGTGGTGCTGACTGAAGGCACCTTTAACCAGTTGGTGATAATAAACCATTCAGCTGGTGCTGCCTCATCCAGGGGATGATGTCTTTCTGACATCTTACCCTGTAGAAATGCTACCTGTAAATTTGCTGCCTTTTGACACCTTCCTGAGCTCGTTGTATTGCTACACTAGGAGCTCACTGTAGGACATACCAGTGGTAACAAACTAATCTTTAACCTTCTCAGGGGGAATCAGGTAAAAGCTGAGTGGAAGCCAGGACAGGGCATCGTGGAGCTGCTGTCCCCTGCGGTGAGTTGCTACAGAGTGTACTCAGTGCCATCACCTCCTGCTGCCTCACAGATTGCTTAATTTGCTTCTTGAAATGGGAGGGAGCCTGGTTGTCAGCAGGGAACAGCCAGAGCCCATCAGGGATTTGTGCTTCTGTTCCAGGGGAAGTTCTGGCACACCATGGGGTTCTCGGAGCGAGGCAAACAGTGCTTGCTGCCTGAGGAAGCTCTGTACCTGCTGGAGTGTGTAAGTAGGATGGGGGCATTGGGTCCTTACTGAGTGACTGCAGGAGCTCTAGCAGCTGATAAACACCTGGTCCCCAAGGAATTGTCCCTTTTAGCATGTTTTCATGGGTTCATCCCTTGTACTCTGGAGCAGCCTCCGTGTCACTGGCAGTGTAGTTGGATCGGTGGCCACTTTATTCAGCTGGTGTTATGTTTAACTCACTTAAGAGGTCTTTGGGGCTGCTGCTTGGGATTTCTTCCCAGTATATATGGCAGAGAGAAATTTAAATGTGACAGAAAGAAATTTACATGTGACAGACAGAGGAGTGAGACCAGGCTGTGTTCAGTGCTCCTCTGCTTGCAGAAATACTGCTTAGGATTCACTTGGATTTCTTTGCTGCAAAGAGTGTTTTTTTGTCTCTCCACCAAAGCCTTTTATCAGTAGAATAGGTGCACTGATATAAAGGGGAACTTTTATCCCTTAGCAAAACTGAAACAGATTATGGGCATCTGATGCCATCCCTTAAATCCTAACAGCAAAGGTCAGGCTTTTTTACCTCTGGCATTTTGATGAACAGTTTGTAAACAAACTGATGACAATAGTTTAATGAGTTGCTGACTATAGAATCTCTCCCCAAAAGCAGAAAAGATCAGTCAGATGCCATCAGCCCATCCCATGGGAAAGGTGTGGTTCCTAGTGTTAAGTTTTCTTTATGAGTAACACAATTTATAAAACAAAAAAGGGGAGAAAAAAGAGGCGTAACCTAAAGCTGCCTCCTAGAGGTCGGTTTTCCTGTTTCACCTATTCCCTGGGGAAGCTACCTATGGGATCTCTCAGACTGCAGTAAATGCTTCCAAGGAGGCACCAATTGATGGCATCTAAGGATGCCTCCAATTCCTCTGCTTCAGCTCTCTCAGCTGTGCAGGTCATAAATATTTTTGTGATTGTGCTGTGTCCTGAATCGCTGAGATCATCAAAGTTAAATTATCTCTCAAAACAATGATTATTTTATCAGTTGAGCATTTTGGTCCCAGCTGCATCCTCCAAACAGATGCAACACTGGAGCAGGAGCTGAGAGTTGGAGGTGGGAACTTCTTACCTGGCTGATAAACCCAGGGCATGGAGGAGCTGGGCATGGGAGAGGGACTGTAAGTAATCCAGGCTGGCAAATGGGGAGAGATGGATATCATGTCAGGGAGGGTGCTGGGACCAGCTGTCAGGACCAGTGGGAAGAGACTGGTGTGAGCTTGCATAGATTTGTTCTCTGTGATTCTCTCACACCAAGCTTTTGCCCTGCAGGGCTCTGTCCAGCTCTTTTTCAGGGATCTGCCCATGTCAATCCAGGAAGCCTACGAGACCCTGCTGTGCCAGGAGACAATGACCCTGTCACATTACCAGGTGTGTTGGGATTTGCTGTTGCAGGGAGGGTGAAAGCAGAGCCCAGCCTCTGCCACACAACCTCTTCCAGTGGCTGGAAGCGGAGTAGGACAGTGAGGGAGGGGAGGGATGTCATTCACAGTTGTTCCCACTCACCTTCGTCCTGTTTCCCCACTTTTGCTTTGGACCCTAACCCTGGCATTTTCTCTGCTGCCAGTGCCACACTGTTCACTCAGTTGTGGCGAAACTGAAGTAACTTGTTTGGGTTTAGGGTTGTCATTTAACCCTCTTGCTTTCCTTTGCTCTAAGGTGTTCAGCCACTTGAAGCAACTGGGTTATATTGTACTGAGATTCGATCCCAGGTAACCAACTTTTCCTTTCCTTGCTGCTTTCTCCTTTCTGAAGGCCCTGTGCCCACTGCCTGGCCCCAGGGAACAGCAGAGAAGAGGACTTTGGCCCTACATTCCATCTCTTGGGAGGATTAAAGGCTAAAAGTGGCACTCTACCCTTCCTTGCTCCTCCCTCTTGAGGAGGTGATTGGGAACATGAAATGGGGCATGAACTGAGGACCATCCTGGTCCTGCTTGGGGATTTTCTGTGCCTTTTGTTTCTGTATCCTGGGGACTGAGCAGAAGGCTAGTTCCACTACCTCACCCTGCTCTCAGCCTCTGTGTTGGTCTCTCCTTTCAGCACTGTCCCGTCTCCCTACGAGAGGCAACTGAACTTGGAAAGTCACTGCAAGAGCTCTGGGAAACACCATCGCAAAAGGAGGAGGAGTTCCAGCCCCCGGTAAGGAAGTGGCCCAAAGCCTTCTCCCATTCCTCTCCCAGGCCATGCTGGCTCAGGAACAGCTGATTTGCTGCAGTGTCCCCAGGCCCTTGTGCTGTGGGTGATCTTATCTGGCGCAATTGCTCTTGGCTGTCCCCAAGCAGTGGAGCGCTTTTCCTGGGCACTTTGCAGTGTTCCCTTTTGTCACATGTGTACTGCATCCAGGGCTAAGAGGGGCAAACTGCTCCTGAGCCCCACAGCTGTGGTGCTGAGGTGCCAAAACAGAACAGTAGAGAGGTCAGTGCAAAAGAAACACGGGTCAGGTGTCTCCTCTTGCTCTTTTGTAGTGGGAGCACAGGTACCCCATTCACATCTTGCACTTATCCACCTCCTCAGTCCAACTTACATGCCAGGACTCTACAGCAGAGAGCACCTGGGGTTTGCATGTGGCCTCTAGATGTTGCCAAAATGTCAACAGCAACTGGCAGATTTAGTACTTTTGCTAATAATTCTGGCAGCTCCCAGGAGGTGGCGTCAGCCTTTCAGAAATGGGGAGGAGAGGCTGGGCTGGGAGTCCCTGTTAACAGTAAATCAGTGCCCGAGGAGTTGTGAAATTGTAGGAATTGGGAGATTAAACTGCTGGTCTAAGAATTGCCCCATCTTCTCTGGAACCAGGGATTGACTCTCATACCAGTAAGAGGTGCTGGCAGGCAGGTTTCTGCCTGGCCTGTGCTGCTTTGGCTGATGTCCATCATGTTTGCATGGAGGTGTTTGGGTCAGTGGAGCGTGGAGGCTGCATGGCAGGTTGGGAACATGTGTCTGTACAAATCAAGGCTGGGATTCTCTTGGGCATCAAAGTCAAACCTCATGCAGGACTTCGGAAAAGTTTATTCTGCCTTTGGTATTCACTGCTTGTTTTTGGCCTGCTTTTCTCCCTTCTCATTTGTCACACAAGCCAAGAGGTTGTTGCAAGGGTTTGCAGACCTGCCTGGGGGTTCCTGCCACCTTTGCTGTTCTTCCTTCAGGCTTGGCAGGCTGTATTTTTCCTGTTATCAGGGAGGGGGCAGGATTCAAAGGAAATCAAGTTCCACCACATGCTCTCCCTGTCTTTTGTGCTGCATTTCTGTCTTTAGGTCACATGAAAAGAAACATAAGGTATCTGAGGACCTTCCAGGAGCTGAAAGGACCTCCAGCAAAGATGGAGATGACTGTGGAGACTCCACGTGCCTTCCCATGGATGAAAAGCCCTTGTCAGTACAGCCAAAGGAATCAGACGCTGGCAGTGCAGAGCAGGAGTCAAACCCAGTTCCTCTTGATACGGGACAAAAGAACTCTCTGAGTCCCTCCAGGAGCCAGGCTGAAGACCACAAGGAGAGCAGCAGTGGCACCCGTGCACCCCGCTGGGATTTTACCACCATCACCTTTCCAAATGTGGCCCCAGACCAGCCGTGCACACAGCTGCCCTCCCCTGACAACAGGCTCCTGCCAGAGAACGTGCCGGGCAGGGAGGTTGATGCAGTTTCCTGGTGCACACGCATCAACCAGAAACAGGAGAAGCTGACCCGGAAGGAGAGGAGGCAGCGGGAGAGGGAGAGCAGGTATAAGAGCAGCGTCAATGCCGACCAGGAGGTGAGGCGCTGCTCCAACTGGCAGGAGTACAAAGCCCTTTTGGAGCAGAGGAGACAGCAGAGGGTTTGGAAACGACCATCACATCTCTGGGACCAAGCTGTCACACCACTTCTGCGGCCAGATGAAGCTACCTCGTCAGGTAGTGGCTGTGGGAACTTGGTAGGGACCATTTTCCCCCCCCAGCTCTGTGAAACAGTGCCTGGTATGCAGCAGCAAAAGGGATGACATGGAGAAGCTGAACATCAGTTTAGGGGACAGTGCTTTGAGCAGGAGAATCTTTCTATAGCCCACTCAAGTGCCAGGATAAACAGGGCCTTGGGAGGTCCTCTAATCCATTCCCCATGTCCTGCTGTATTGCAGTGCTCCCTGCTAGGCTGTTAGGCATGTGCAATCAGGGCCAGCAAGATGCAAAGCAACTGCAGGGTGTTCTGGGCTGTGTGCTGGGAGGAGATGAGGAAGTTGAGGCCTTTGAAGTAGCCAGTGGTGACTGTGGTGCTGCCAGCCATTGTCGGGGGAGGAAGGCTCGTGGGTGGTGGTGGAGTGCTTGGAGTGCCCTGGGAGGGAAATTGCTGGTCTGATCCTTTCCTGTTCCTTCTCCCTCCAGCTGCGCTCCTCCAGCAGATCAGTGTGCTGCAGCCCTCCCACATCCTGGATGGAGCCTCAAGGTTAGTATCCAGCCAGCCAGCTCGTAGCTGTTTGGGAGCAGGGGTGTCTTGTGACCGTCCCTGCTTGTGAGGTCTATGAGACGCTCACAGTGGCAGTTTGGGAGCTGCCTGGCATCCAGGGTGGCAAGAGAATCCAGTGCTCTGCTCCATGGCCCCCTTGCATCTGTAGTGAGGGGCTGACATTTCCATGAAGTACCAGGTCCTGCAGCAAGAGATCCAGGGCTTTCCAGGCCCATTAAAACAGCAGGGTTGCTCTCTTATCCTGCTATTCCCCCTCTGCACCCAAGCCTGGTAGTCTCCCTCAGAGGTTTGGTTTGGTTTCACCTGTGCCTCATCCCTGGAATGTGCTGCCATCCCAGCTGTGGTGGATATAAAACCCTGGCTTTGGGACTTTGGTTCTGCACCTGCCTCAGAGTCTGTGCAGTGCTTGTGTGCAGTCCGTGCAGTGCTTGTGTGCAGTCCCTGCAGTGCTTTGCTCCCGTGTGGTGCTTCTTGCAGGGAGTTCTGCAGAGAGGGGAGTGGGGCAGGATCTTGCTCTGGTCTGTCTACAGGAAAGCTCTGGAAAGTAATTAGAACAGTTGCAGGGTCAATCCTTTGAGGAGTGAAACCTTTCAAAGGGTCCAGACTAGTCAGGGCTCAGGAGTTTCTTCTGCCTCTTTGCTCTCCTGTACGAGTACCCTACAGTGTTTCTACCCCATGCTTATGTGGGTGTGTTCTCTTCTGTAGGCTGCAGGAGGACCCAGAGGCCATGAAGATAGACTTCAATGTGTATCAAGCAGATGCTGTGTCCAGGTTTAAGAAGACAAACCCTGGGAAGCCATATGTCAGGATGTGTGTTCGGAGGTACCCGTGAATCTTATGCTGTTTTCTGGCACGTTGCAGTTGCTGTTGTGGAAATGAAGTCCTAATGATCTGTAAATGAGCCAGCACCTTGTGAGCTTTACAGATCATCAGAGTGCCTCCCTGGAGAGTGGTCCTGCCTAGAAATTTTTTTTTCTTTCAGTTCCTCCTTTGTTGGAGGCCATGGCTGATGATTCCCCCAGCCCTTGCACTCAGTTTACACTCTGTGGTCATCTGGTTGCTGCTCATGGCTGAGTATTACTGGGAGTCAGGAATAAGAAGCCACAGCTGTTTTTATGCAATGCTTGTGAAACTCAGGTAGAGCTGAGTTTCAAGGGTGCTGTATGGCCCCTGAATCCTCAGTCAGTGCAGATCCCTGTGGATTTCTGCAGAGAGGAACCTCCCTAGAGCTTGCTACAGGCTCTGGGCTATGGCTTCAGTGTTTTGATCTTTGTTAAGTGTAACTTTAAGATCGGTATGAACAGAGGGTAGGTGTCCTGTTTCTTGCTGAATCCAGAACCTGATACTTAAACTCCATATCCAGGTACAAAGTTCAGTGTCTACCTTTTCTCATTTTCCTACATTAAACCTGCACCCATGCTCTCTGCAGCTGTAGTAGACTGAGCAAGAAAGTTGTTAATTCAGTTTTACTAAGGTATATCATGAGCAGTAGGATGATCCTTGTTGCAAAGAACACTTTCATTGATGAGCAAACAGCCTCTATAGAATTAAAAGGAGGGAAAAGCAGGTCAGATGTTGATCCCAGCAACCTAAAGATCTTCCCAGCAGAGAGGTATTACAATTGCACTGGGCTGGCAATGTGCCAATATCCCTGTGAGCCGCATCTGATAGGCACAGTGGGGAGCAGGGTGCAGTTGCCCTTGTTTTTTTGGCAAAGGATTCAAAAGCTCCCAGTTCCCGGCACGCTGCGTATTCACTCTCAGGGCTGGCAGCCTCCTGCTTTGACTGGAAGGGGTGTGGAGGATCACTACCAGCTCCTCAGGCCAAAGGGAGCTGTTGTGATGGCTGGCCAGGACAGCTTTGCCTCTGTGTTCCTCTTGCTTTGAGAACAAACAGGATGTTTTTTTTTCTCCCTGCAGCTTTGATGAGCAGATCCCGTCCCTGCGGGCTCTGAAGCAGGTGACGTATCTGAGCGGGGACGTCCCGCTGGTCTTCGCGCTGGTGGATCACGGAGAAATCACCTTCTATTCACTGAAGGAATTCAAGCTGCCTGTTGATGTTAATCACTGAAGCTGCTGTCACTTGCAGGAATGGTATGGGATGAAGGGAAGAGCTGTGCTCAGGATTTGTTGTCCTGATCAATCAAATGTTACAGAAAATAGAACCTGGAACCTTGGGTAGTTGACCACTTGTGTCTGTAACAGACTTCACCCGCCCAGATGGCTCAGGCGTAATAGCATGATTTACAGCAAACAAGTGTGTATGGCTTAGCTGGGCATTTCTGGACTGGAGTAAACACACCTTTGTTCTTGAAGCCACTGGTTCTCCAGCTTTCTCACCTTGTGGACCACCAAGTCTGCCTTTTTTGTCATCTTTCACTGACCTGTGGACCATTAGCAAACACCTTGCTGGTGATCCTTGTCACATGATAAGAAGCACTGTGCTACACCAGTTGAATGGAGTGTCACTGAGGTCAGCTGGGGACAGAATAAGCTGATCAGTGGTGGTGTCCTGAGCCTCTGTCATTCAGCTCTGCCAACGACCAGCAGATCAGATTCTGATCTGAAAAAGGCATGGCCATAAACTCAGTCACCTGGAGTAAAGTTTCCAGACACTCGAGAGCAGGAAAGTGTGCCTTGAACACAACTTCATCAGGCAGAGGTCACGGAAAGCCCCAGAGCATTGCAGATGGCACCTCAGCCTCGTGCTGCAGCAGCTGTACTAAACCACGTTAAAGATTGACCAGCAGTGTCAGCACACTGTCTCTGATAGTCTCACCAGGGCTGAACTGCAGCCTCTCTGTTTCAGCCCAACATCCTCTTTCCTGGCTGTGGATCCTTGTTATTTCTCTTGCAAGTGAGAGATCCCTCAGTAAAGAAAAAAGCTACAAATTCCTAATGAGCCTTCCAGTCCTGTGGCTGTTGTCCTCCAAACCAAGGATATCATTGCTTTCCACCAGGATATCTTGGTACCAAATTTGCTTTAGCCTCTATGCAAAAAGTGCCAGGTGCCAGAAAGTCTGCTCAGTGGATGGAAGTGAGCTAAGCATGGCTGTGTTTGGTATCAAGATTTTCAGAACTGTAAGAGCAACTGGTTTAGATGTGTTTTATTTGCTATTTTTTTAATTCCTTTTGGAGATGTTGGGAAGGCTAAGCAATAAAAAAATCTTTTTCCAACAGTGCAAGCTCCTCATTGTGGTCCTTAATTCCCCTAGAAATGTTAAGTTATGCACAGGGAGACTCTGTGGAGGCTACTGGGAGCCCAGTAGCAGCAGGTGGTGAGCGCCTGCTCAAGGTCACACAACCCTGCTCCTACGCCCGTGTGTGTTGGATCCAGCTGCTGCCCTGTTCCCTGGCAGGGCAGTGTGACTCAGAGCCTGGAGGTGTCCCTACATCCGCCTGCAGTTCCTGTCGGCACACCACTCTTCCTCCTGCGTGGTCAGAGGTATCGTAGCCCAAGGTGGCAGGGCTCCGCTGCCAGCGCTGCGCCTGGTCCGGTTTCACACACAAACACACACACCCGCTTATCAGATGCTGGAAGTCGGCGGGGCTCTGCTGAGGTGAGGGTCTGACGGCTCCTCCCACACTCCCTCCCCTTCCTCTTCCTCCTTCCAGCCCCGCTTTGGCTCCGACAGTCCTCTTCAAAGCCGGGATTGGCAGCTCCACCTGCCCTCAGCACTCCCCAGACTGTTTTACAGATTAAAGGCAGTGGGAAGGGAGTTTCTAAGAACGGGCGCAGCCAGGAGAGCTCCAGCCTGACCCACAGGGCTCATGTTTGTCCTGGAATTAGGTCAAACTCACTCCTGTTGATTTCAATCAGTCTCACCTCCTTATGCCAAGGTGGAATTGTATCGATGAACTCTACGAGAGCCACCCAGTGAGTTTCGCTGGGGCAGAGACTCCCTGATTCAGCAAAAGACAATTACAACTTAATAACCAAGTGCAGGGAGGATTGAGAAACTGTGGCTGCCTTGCTCAGCACCACAACATCTGACAGTGCCTTTACCAGGATGGGAGCACGATGCAGACTGATACCACTGCTCCACCTTGGCCTGCGATGCACATTGGCTGGGTGTTGCAAGAAGACGACAGAAATAAATACTTTAATTGAAAAAACATCACTTTTGGAAGCTTAGGTGAAACACTGACTGTTCCTGGCCCCTTGTCAGAGGTAATTCCGAGCTTTTACGTGGATGCAGAGAGGTCGGCAGACCTTGGGCTGCCGTTGCACGCTGCATAGGTGCAGATTCCTCGCTCAGCTGTCGGTTCCTGCCGCAGGACACGGGCTGGCTGCTGCAGCAGCAAGAGCAGCCGTTGTGTCCCTCTCTCCGGCGAGGGCTCCGACTTTGCGAAAAGTCTTTTTTTGTCAGGGCAGGCCGGCACCTCCGGGGCTGGAGGAGGGCGCTGTGCCGGCCCTGGAAGCGGCTTTCCCTGCTGGTTTTCCCGGCTGGATTTCCCGGTGCCAAGGCCGGGGGTCGGTGCCCGCTCCCCGCGAGCAGCGCGGCGCGGTGCCGCTCTCTGATTGGCTGCGGCGGGCTGGGCTACTGAATTATTCATGAGCGCGCCGGATAAAAGCGAGGCGGGGCCGCGGCCGCGCTTCATTTGCATACTAGGCCCCGCCCAGAGGTTGTTTGCATAGCGCTGTCCCGCCCCCCGAGGGGCGGAGCCGCGGCCGGTCCCGCCCCCGCCGCGCCCCTCCCGGAGGTGCCCGCGGAGCGAGGCCGCCGCGCAGCGCGGGGGGAGCGGGCGCGGAGCGGAGCGCGGCCGGGGCGGCCCGGCCCCAGCCCCCGCAGGTGAGCGCCGCTC